>NW_026973697.1:385000-420000 GCF_035594125.1 Scylla paramamosain
CCTGGGTGTGTAGGTACGCTGGTGTTGGCTAGAGCGAGATCGAGGCACCTTCACTAGCTCGTCGCTACTGGCCGCAGCTCTGGTGCACCTCTGCACTGTGTGTGGCAGCAACCTCAGGGGGTCAAGGTGAGGGACCCTCTGCACCTGAGTTTTGTGGCACACCACTAGCGCCGACACGTCCCGGCGATGCTCCAGTGACGTTACTGGTGGTTGGTGCTGTTGGTCCTCATGGGTGGCCACCAGACGCAGAGCTCGCCGCTGCACAGCATCCAGTCTCTGCATGTGGGTGGGGGCACTCGACATCCAGGACAGGGCACCGTACTCCATACATGGGCGTATCTGTGCCCTGTATAGCGTGAGGATGCCCCGTGGGTCGAGGGTGTTCGCCATCCTGCGCAGGGCAGAGACTCGGAGAGAGGTCTGGCGGGCGACGACACCGATGTGGTGATCGAAGCGTAGGCCGCGGTCCACAGACACGCCCAGGATCTTGATATAATCCTGAAGTGGCAGGCTCTTGCCTCCAAAACGCAGCTGTCCTGAGACTGCGTGTGAGGCACCTGGGGACCGCGAGATGACCATCGCCTGCGTCTTCTCAGGAGCGAAGTTTACCTGCCACATCTTTCCCCACTGCTCCACCAGTCCGAGCTGCCTGTTCAGCTCAGTGACGGCACGCTGACTGTCGAGGCGGCAGTAGGAGCGGGAGAGTGTGCAGTCGTCGGCGTATGCTGCCACAGATGACAGCGGCCGGAGGAGGTCGTCGATGTATATGTTCCATAGGACTGGGCCCAAGACAGAGCCTTGTGGAACTGAGGCCCGGACAGGTGAAGGCCTTGATGACTGCCCGTTGACTACTACCTGAAGGGTCCTACCCTGGAGGTAATCTTCGAGCAGCATTAGCAGGTCACCTTGGACACCCTTGGCGCGAAGCTTTTCAATGAGCCCCGCGTGCCAGACCCTGTCAAAAGCCCCAGCAATGTCCAGGGCCACCACAAGGGTGTCCAGGCCTTCTTCCAGGGCGTCTTGCCAGTCCTTGGAGATGATGAGGAGGAGGTCTGCGGTGGATCTGCCAGGCCTGAAGCCAAACTGCCTGTCTGAGAGGAGGTGGTTCTCGCTCAGGTGTTGGTAGATGGCAGCAGCCACTATTTGCTCCAGCAACTTGCCCATCACTGAGAGCAGGGAGATGGGTCTGTAGTTGTTGGGCTCAGACCTTGAGTTTTTTTTTTTTATGGACCGGTACCACACGCGCTTCCTTCCATACTGAGGGCCACTTCTTCTCCCTCAGGCAAGATGTGAAGACGGTGGTGAGAGGAGCTGACAGCTCTCTAGCGCAGTGCTTGAGGAGCCGTGGGCTGACGTCATCCGGGCCTGTGGCTTTACCCACATCCACCGCACCAAGTAGCCGCTCAACCTGCTCTGCCGTCACCAAGACAGTGGTGACAGTGCAGTCAGTTTCCGGGGCCAGCTGTGGTACAGGTCGTGCCGAGTCGTCAACCTTCATCTTGTTGGCGAAAAGCTCGGCGAGGAGTGTGGCCTTGTCTGCACTGCTCGTGGCGGTGGATCCGTCAGGTCTGGTGAGTGGAGGAAGAGTCTCGCGGTGACATGCTCCTTGCTGCTCCTTCACCAGATTCCACCAGGTCTTGTTGCCAACACCTGGGCCACTGAGCTTTCGCCTTCTGTCCTCCCTTAGCTGATTCCTCGCCCATCTGCAGATAGACGTCATCCTCTTACACGCCTCCCGGTGCAGCGTCTTGTTCCTGCGTGACGGGTGTCGCTTGTACCTCACCCAGGCAGCATGCTTGGCCTCGGCAGATGCTCTGCAGCGAAAACCAAACCAGGCGGGATCACCAGGCCTGGAGAGATATACTCGGCAGGGCACATGCTGCTGTTGGAGGGCAAGGAGCCTGGTGGTGAGGGTGCGTGCCTTGGTCTCAGCATCTCCCATTAGGAGGGACTCCCAGTCCGTGTTCTCCATGTCCTGCTTCATGGATGGCCAGTCCGCCCTGTTCCAAAGCCAGACGGTACGCGGGATAGCGTCTTCCCTCGCCGTTTGCAGCTCGACCTGAGACAGCACAGCAAAGTGGTCTGAGCTGCCCACTGGTCCTAGCTGCTGGCAGGTGATGCTGGCTTCGGGTAGGTCTGTCACCACAGGATCCAGCAGCCCTCCCCGCTCGTGTGTAGGGAAGGTGACATGGTTGGTTAGGGCCTGAACAGTCATGAGATTACTGAAGGCATCCTGCTCCATGTGGAAGTTCAGGTCCCCCACTATCATCACATGGGAACACTTGTGACGCTGGAGCATGTATGTGTATGACTTTCTGTTCCTCTATCTGTCTACCTGTTTATCTATCTCTCTGTCTGTCTATCCATTTGTCTGTCTGTCTGTCTGTTTACTCGTATATGTTTGTCTCGGATCATATCCCTCTCTCTTTCTTTCTCTTTTTCCCTCCGTCTACCCCTCCCTCCCTCTCATCCCATCCCTATCACTCTCCCGCTCCTCTAAACACACACACACACACACACACACACACACACACACACACACACGAAGGAAATACCCGTGATAATTAACCGCAATGAAGTAACTAATCTTGAAACAATATAATCCTTACCTGGCTGAGGCGCGGCACTCGTAAATCACGGGTCACCACTAATTAAAACTCGCCCCCAGCGAAACAACATTCATTGCCTCCATTTCGTCACCAGCAGGGGCCTCGATCGTCCTAGAGAGAGAGAGACAGAGAGAGAGAGAGAGAGAGAGAGAGAGAGAGAGAGAGAGAGAGAGAGAGAGAGAGAGAGAGAGAGAGAGAGGGGAGGAGGGGGGAGATAAGAAGTGGTTAGAAATTGCAAAAAAAATAGAGATATATGTAATGAAAAAAATGAAGGAAAGAATAAGGGATGAATTAATATGGATGAAGAGGATTAACGGACGGAGAGAAAGAGAGAGAGAGAGAGAGAGAGAGAGAGAGAGAGAGAGAGAGAGAGAGAGAGAGAGAGAGAGAGAGAGAGAGAGAGGCAAAGTGTGAATCAAAATAATGCCATACTTCATTAATTAATTCGGCACCTCGCTCTCGTTTCCTTGACAAAGGACCCACGCCCCCCAGCCCTCGTACATCAGGGTCGTGCACTGGCGAGATTTGCGTGAAGTCAACGAATTACAAATCTGGAACCTGACTCGGAAATAGTCTGGGTATTTTTTCTCCTCAATCTGTTTTTGTATTTTTTTTTATTTATTTATTATTTTTTTTGTGTATGTACATTTATTTATTTTACTTATTTATCGATTCATCTATTTGTTTATCTCTATTCATGTGTCTATCTGTCTTGTTATCTGTATCTATTTCTCTCTCTATAAATCTTTTTTTTCTGTACTCTGTTAATTTCATATTTTTTCGGTGTATTTATTTTTTTCCTATTTTATTCGATTTTTGCTCTCTATGCTCAATTCATTCGCGTTTGCTTTTATTGTTCTTTAATAGACGAGACAAGTGGTTCCTGTTTTACCTTTGTAAAACTTCTATGAGCGACTATCATGCACACTGTTTTAGTCAAGAAGTGATCTTTATTATTAACCGTTTAGTTGAAGCAGTGTGTGTGTGTGTGTGTGTGTGTGTGTGTGTGTGTGTGTGTGTGTGTGTGTGTGTGTGTGTGTGTGTGTGTGTGTGTGTGTGTGTTTCTCTCTTTCTCTCTTACTTGAAGTGGCTTAAATAGAAAAAAAAAAGATACATCAGTACAGATGAACACACGCACGCGCACATACACACACACACACACACACACACACACACACACACACACACACACACACACACACACACACACACACACACACACACACAGACGTTCAGCTTCCTTTTTTGTATCACTTGGCAAACTTCTAATCAAGTTTTATCTCAGAGTGAAAAGAATGGCGAGAACTTGATGAAGATAGACAGACTCTCATTGCCTCCCCATTCATTCCTGCAGGACAGAGACTGATGCGAAATTAGACCAAATGAAAAGTATGTAGAAGAAAAATAGAAAAAAAAAATATCAGCAGAGACATTTAAACTTGGTAGCTTGTGTAGAAGAGAGAGAGAAAAAAAAAGTATATTGATATTTCTGTAAACGTTATTTAATGACTCTTGATTTTTTTTTTTTTTTTAGTTTCTTCAGTGAATAGAAAACAAGAAAGATTAAGATGGTTGTACAAAGAAACGGAGAAAAAAAATGAAAAAAAAATATTATAAGCTTTTTTGACTAATTAGGAAAAAAAGATGTGATAACTACGAAATCAGAAAAAAAAAGAAAATTAAGAGAAAAGAAACCTGAAAAAAACATAAATGTAACAGAACTTTAATGAAGAAAAAGAAAAGAAAAGAAAAAGTTGTCCTGAAAAAGACAAAAAAAGACACCGGTAATTCAGAAAAAAAAAAAAAAAAAGAAAAAAAAACACCCAAAGAAAACAAAAAAGACGCACAAAAACACACGAAAAAACGGATAAAAAAAAAACAAGACTGAAAGAAAAAAAAACACGAAAACCAAGAAAAAAAAACAATATAAGAACCCAAAAATCCTTAAAAAAATCGAAAAATAAAACACCCATAAATTTGCCCCAGAGACCCTGATGACCACGAAAGACGAAAGGCACAAGCGCCAAGATCATGTTTACCACTCAGTCCCTCGCAGGAGACCAGTAGTGAAGATAGCGAGCAGCGCGTTGGAGCAAGCAGGGCATCTTGGGTCCTCTGCCACCTCCCTACGTGCAATGTACTCAGGAAAACATGTCTGGCGAGGCGAGGGAGTCTCTCTGAGAGAAACAAACTTGACGTGTAGTTAGGTTGACTGTCCTTCCGCTGGTAAAGTTGCGAGGAGACGACAGGCAGTGATAGTGAAGGTGGCGGTGGTGGTGGTGGTGGTGCATGCTGCTGCCGCTGGGAAGGTTTACTCTCTCTCTCTCTCTCTCTCTCTCTCTCTCTTGGCTTCGTTGTCAGTCATGAAAAGGGGACATCGCCCTCTTCTCATCTTCTTTCTTCCTCTGCAAGTTTCTCATCTTCCTCCCTCCTCCTCCTCTCCCTCCTCCTCCCGGCGCCAACACCCGCCTATGATGAGTTCGTCTCTGCTGCTCTTCCTCCTGCTGGCAACTTCATCTCAAGGTATAAAGATAAATTGCTTTTTTTATTTATTTATTCTCTTAGGATATACATGTTGGCAGGGTGCTTCTCTCTTACTACTACTACTACTACTACTACTATTGTTATTGATATACGCAGTCATTGTTGTTATGATGAGGACTTGTACCATAAGTATTATTGGGGTTAAGAGAGAGAGAGAGAGAGAGAGAGAGAGAGAGAGAGAGAGAGAGAGAGAGGTCTTTCCTGGGTTTGAAGCCTCGACCAGCTGCTTCGTTATGAAAATTTTTAAATGAAGCTTCGAACTGGCATTCCGAAGCTAATTAAGAACGGGAAGGTTTAATGTCCTGGGAGAGGGGGGAGGGGGGATGGGGAGGGATGGAAGGCGGGAAGGAAGGAAGGAGGGAGGGAGGGAATGTATACGCGGATTGGCAAAGGATGGAGGGGAGGGAGGAGGGAGGGATGGTGTAAGTGTATAAGGAATGGGAGAAGGGGGAAGAGGGAGGGAAATGGGGAAATGGAGAGAGAGTGAGAGAGGGAGTATAGCTTGGTAAGGGATGAGGGGAATGGAGAGAAGGGAAGGTGGAGAGAGGGAGGTATGAAATAGGAAACGATTGAGGGGGAAGAGAGGTAGAGAAGGAAAAGGAAGGAATGGGGAGGGATAAAGAAGGGAACAATAAAGAAAGGAAGGGTAGAAAGGACAAAGGGAATCAAAGAAGTAGGAAGCAGAGAAGAGATGGAAGAGAGAAGAATAAAAGAAGGAAGAGAAGGAGAAGGATTGAGGGAGGAATAGAAGGAAGGAAAGACGGAGTAAATGAGGGATAGAAGAGAGAAGAATAGAGAAAAGAAAGTGATAGATGAAGGCAAGAAAGAAATGGAAAGGTAAGGAAAAATGGAAGAAAGATAAGCAAATGAGAAATAAGGAAAGAAAGGCAGAGAGAGAGAGAGAGAGAGAGAGAGAGAGAGAGAGAGAGAGAGAGAGAGAGAGAGAGAGAGAGACGAAGAATGAGGCAAAAGATTAAGAGAGGAAGAGAAAGAGAGAGAGAGAGAGGAAAGAAGGGAGAGCTTGATAACAGAAGATGGAGAAATGACAAAACAAGGGACGAGAGAAAGAGATGAAATGGAAGGAGAGGGAGAAAAAATAGGAGGAGAAAAACGTAGGATGAAAGGGAGCGAGATAGAGAGGAAGAGAAAGGAGTGATGTGATGGAAATAAGGAAGGAACTAAGACGAGCAAACAATGAATGAATAAATAGAAGGAAAGTCTCGAGATGAAAACAGAAAGGAGGAGAAAGAAGGAATGATGAGAGAGAGAGAGAGAGAGAGAGAGAGAGAGAGAGAGAGAGCCTGGCAAAGAAAGGACCGATCGACCTAAGATGGAGGTGTGGCCTTCTGTTACAAAGAAACGCTCAATGTTAAGGTCATTGAACCGGCCAATCCTGTGCCCGAGGAGCTTGAATTACTAGTGTTAAAAGTCACAGACAGACAAACGGGAAAGGTTTATTGTGTGTTGGGTGTTATCGCCCCCCGTCGCAGGGTACTTTACTCATTGACTACCTGACAGTGAATATAGACGCAATGATGGTACCAAATAAGTGTGAAAATGAGATAATTATTGGTGATTTACACCAAAACACAGTGCGCGAAGCATTTAACACACTCATGGTTGTGCACGACTTGCACAACCATGTCACCTTTCCCACCCACCGCTCTGGATCATCCCTCGATCCAGTCGTGACCGACCTTCCCTCCGATACCATACAGTGTTCTTCCCTAGACTTTGTAGGCACTTCGGACCATGTGGCAGTCCTCACAAGGATTAGTTTCAAGAGGCCGCGTGAGGAGTGCTACACTCGAACTCTGTGGAGGTGGGAGAAGGCAAATTGGCAGGCTATGCGAGCCTCCCTCAAAACTACTGACTGAGATGATGTGTTATGTGGAGACACTGACCAGCAGGTGGGGTAGTTCACCGAGCTGCTTCACACCCTGCAGGACCGCTGGGTGCCCCACTCCACACACCAAGCCAAGGGATCAGACCAACCCTGGTTTGGGCCAGAATGTCGAGCTGCCTCCGACGCAAAGTACCATGCCTGGCTCGCCTTTAAGAGGCATCCCACAGCCTGGAACAGACAGCGACACAGGGAGGCAACCAACCACATGAGGGCTACTCAAGGCTGGGCTTCTAACCAATGGGTGACAGATCTCAAGAGGAAGCTGCGGGGAGGCCAGGTGGGGTCCAAACGCTGGTGGAGTCTTGTTAAGGAGCAACAAGGTGTGTCTAGGGGGAACACCATTCCTCCCCTCCACCGGGATGACGGTACAATAGCGCAGTCTGCCCGAGATAAAGCAAACCTCCTTGCCAAGCACTTCACTGATAAGATGTGCGTCTCCGACCCTAAAAGACCTCCACCCTCACTACCAAACATAGTGAAAGAAAAATTATCATTTGCCACAACGAGTGAAGTGGAAGTGAAGGCAGTGCTTTCAAAACTTGACGTGACAAAAGCAGTGGGTTCTGATAACGTTAGCCCACACTTTCTTCGCCAGTGTGCTGATGAGCTGGCTCGCCCACTCTCTACGATATTCAACCAGTGCTTACGGACCAGCAGGTGGCCAAGTATCTGGAAAGTGGCTAGTGTTGTGCCAGTACACAAGAAAAATGAAAAAAAAACAGTGGCTAAAAACTATCGTCCGGTGTCCCTGCTGCCTGTGCTCAGCAAGGTGCTCGAGTCCATAGTGGCCTCAAGAGTCACAGAGCACCTTGAGAAGCACCACCTACTGTGTGGCCGGCAGTTTGGGTTCAGGCCGGGCAGATCGGCCGCTGACCTGCACCTGCTGCTCACCTCGGAGTGGAGTGCTGCTCTGGACGCAGGGAAGGCCACTGCAGTTGTTGCCCTTGACATCGAAGGGGCCTTTGACAAGGTGTGGCATGCAGGTCTCCTTGCAAAGCTCCGTGCAGCAGGTGTGGATGGGCCCCTCTTGTTGCTGTTTGGTGATTACTTGAGAGAGAAGAATCTCAAAGTGGTCATTGATGGCCAGGAGTCTGAACAGCATGCAGTAAGATCAGGTGTTCCTCAGGGAAGCTTTCTAGGCCTCCTGCTCTGGAACATCTACATAAACGACCTCCTGCACTTAATCCCCAGTGTAAGAGATTATGCTGATGACCTCACGCTGGCTCAGAGCTACAGCCCAGGGGAGGAGACTGACACGGCCGACCACATGAACGTCACCCTGAACCGCATTGTGTCGTGGGGCAGCAAGTGGCAAGTAAAATTTGCCCCAAACAAAACACAGATGTCAATCATCTCAAGGTCGAGGACGCCCCTCCAACTCAGCCTTGAGGGGCAAGCTATACGGCGGCAAGACGAGATGGATGTACTGGGGGTCACATATGACTCCGCGCTGACCTTCAGGCACCACATAGAGCGTCTAGCCAGGGAGGCCTCGGGTAAGCTGGCGTCACTCAGGAGGCTCCTTGACGACAAAGGCCTGGATATCTTGTACAAGGCTCAAGTTCGTTCCTCCCTGGAGTACTCGTGCCTTGCTTGGGGAGGAGCGGCGAGCAGGCATCTTTCCCTCCTGGACAGGGTACAGGCTCGGGCAGTGAGGCTCATAAAGGACAGTGGAGGCAGAAATAAGCCAAAGCTCCACTCCCTTCAACATCGCAGGGACGTAGCGGGCCTCGCTGTGATGTACAAAATACAACAACAGCGAATCCCGCATCTCCAAGCTCTCCGCCAGCCCCTGCGGCGGGCACAAGTGACCACCCGGGCTGTCACTTTAATGGCTGCTGAATTATTTCAGTGTCGATGCCGTACTTGGCACCATCAACGCCAGTACGTCCATCATTATGGTAAACTATGGAACACCGTAATTGCTGCACAGATAGACTTCAGTGAAATGAATCTGCAGCAATTCAAGGAATGTGTGAACGTCTGGTTGCCATAAGCACCACAGTAACAATTGTTAGTAACATTTAGAGTTAGGCTTTTAGATAGGAAACACTAAAAATGTTCCCTTTAGCCTGTAAAGTGATACATTATATGTAAAAATATTTTGTAACATTCTCTTTAACTATGTATTGATTGGTGTACAAAAGAGAGAGAGAGAGAGAGAGAGAGAGAGAGAGAGAGAGAGAGAGAGAGAGAGAGAGAGAGAGAGAGAGAGAGAGCTTTTCTTTAATTTCCATCCTGAAGTGCGATAGTTTACCTTCTTTATTTGGTTTATTTTGTCGTGTGTTATTCATTTATGCAGCAAGTCTTAATCTGTCTGTGTGTCTTGTTGTCTGTCTGTCATTCGGTGTGTACATGTCTCTCAGGTGTTTCCTTTGCTTGTCTGTTTTTTTTTTGTTTTTTTATATGTCTTCTCTTCTTGTTCTCTTAATTGTTTCTTCCTTTCTATTTTTGTTTCCTTCCTGTTCATCACCTGTCCTTTGTCTTTCTGTTTGTCTGCCTGTCTGTCTGTCTGTCTGTTTGTATATAAGTTAATTCGTTTGCTAATCTATCTAATCTCTCTCTCTCTCTCTCTCTCTCTCTCTCTCTCTCTCTCTCTCTCTCTCTCTCTCTCTCTCTCTCTCTCTCTCATTTGGGGATTAAGTGAAAAGTTAAGATAAGAAGATTCCCGAGTCTTACTTAATTGTGTTTTAATTCCCCAAATCTTTATGCTCGCACTTAACGGTGATTTCTATGGACATGAAGCGCAGAGAGAGAGAGAGAGAGAGAGAGAGAGAGAGAGAGAGAGAGAGAGAGAGAGAGAGAGAGGGAGAGAGTACTGACTTTAGCGCTGCAACAATGAGGTTAAATTTCGCCGGAGAGAAAGGAAGAAAGAAAGAAAGAAAGAAAGAAAGGAAGTAATAAAAGAAGGAAGGAAGGAAGGAAGGAAATAAGGAAGGAGGGAAGGAAGAAAGATAAGAAAAAGCATCGAAAAGAATTAACTATGGAGGAAAGGGAGAAGAGATGGAACAAGAGAAGGGAAGAAGAAGAGGAGGAACAGGAAGAGGAAGGGAATGGGGAAGAGAAGGAGGAGGAGGAGAAGGAAAATTACGAAAGAAATAGAAAAGTGTGTAATCAAATAAGAGAAGGAAAAGGAGGAGGAGAATAAAAATAACAAGAAGGAAGACTTAAAACAATATAGAAGAAAATGCGAATACTAAATACACACACAGAGAGAGAGAGAGAGAGAGAGAGAGAGAGAGAGAGAGAGAGAGAGAGAGAGAGAGAGAGAGAGAGAGAGTCGGAATGCCTGCCTAGCGCTCTGAAATCTGTGGCAATAGGAGAGAGGGGAAGTGGTTGTGGTATTACCACTATTAGCAGAGAGGTGCCAGCAGCAGCAGCAGCAGCAGCAGCAGCAGTATTAGTAGTGGTAGTAGTGGTGGTGATAGTGGTGGTATTAAGCAATACTTACAATTGTATTTGTGTAGTGGTGGTGGTAGTAGTAGTAGTAGTAGTAGTAGTAGTAGTAGTGCTAGTAGTAGAAAGAGAAGAAGGAAGACGAAAAGAGGAGATAAAACGAGAGAGAGAGAGAGAGAGAGAGAGAGAGAGAGAGAGAGAGAGAGAGAGAGAATTATTATTATTATTATTATTATTATTATTATTATTATTATTATTGTATTAGTAGCAGCAGCAGAAGAAGCAACAACAGCAACAACGATATAAAGAACAATAGCAATAATAACAACGCATCCCTTCACCTTCCACACACACACACACACACACACACACACACACACACACACACACACACACACACACAGCGTCAGTTGGGGAGACTTTCATGGAGGTGAACTTGAAACACCCCGGCAGGAACAACAGAAAAGTGGTGAGTGGAACGCCTTGCTTGTTTTCACGAGTTTTTCTTTTTTTTTTTCTTTTTTTTCTGTGCTTTGATAACTTTTTTTTACTCTCTTTCTTTCTTTCTTTTATTAAGGGGGATGTCTTTGTTATTTTTCGATTATATTTTTGTTATGTTTTGTTTCTATTTTAACCATTTTTTTCTCTTCTTTTTTTTGTTATTTATCTTTTCTTTAATTTTCTGTTACCTCTCTTGTTACCTCCTTTATTGAACTTCGTCACCTTATTCATGTCGCCTTTCACAATTCACTTCCCTCTCTATCACCTCAAATTTACGTTCATGTTTCCACTTTCTTATCCTCGCATTTTTTTTTCTTATTTCCTTGTACTTTCATTCAGTGTTTGTTATCCTTCATATTATCCATTTATCCAGCTATTTATTTTATTTTCTTATTCAATGAAACAAAATACGTACGTTTATGTGTACGTATGTGCGTGTACGTGTTTGATCACTGTTTCGTAAAAATATCACGAAATTTAGTTTGTGTATTATTGTTACTTACTTTTGATTACTTTTTGTTGATATTACTGTTTGCAGTGCGCATGTCGCGTTTTGTTTGTTTCTTACTTCACCCCGGCGCCAGCAGCCAGCACCCAGCAGCCGCCACGCAGGTCAGTTGTCTGTAGTGGCTGCTTCCGCCAGGGTGAGTGTGGTGTGGCGGCCGTGTGACATGGCCCATGCTGGTTCCCTGCTGTTCCTTGGTATGTCATGTAAAGTGGAGCTTTGTGTACAGGTGCAATACAGACACGTGATTTGTAGGTTGTATTGTTTTGTTCCATACGGCAGATGCGGATACGTGTTTGGTATTGCTCCAGCCGTTCCGTGAAAATTTGTTTGATTGTTGTTCGCAGCTGTGGGTGGTCTGCTGCGTGTGTGTGTGTGTGTGTGTGTGTGTGTTAACACGTTGTGCCAGGCGCTGAGCTTGCGGGGAAGCTGTGTACCATGCCTGTGTGATGTGCCCAGGACTGTGGGCTATTTACCGCTGCTTGGTCAATATTGTAAGTGAATATTTGTTTAGGTTAGATAATTTTTGTGAACTTTCTAGTTTGATGGCTGAACATTTAGCATTGTATGAGTTTGGATACTTTGAATTTGTGGTGTTATGCTCTGTGATGTTGTGTTAGTTAGGTAATTGTTCTCAGGTTGGATCGACTTAGTAAAATAAGTTGAATGCAACGTTCGACCTTCTCTACCCAGCGGTTTTGACGAAACAATCATGTACGCATTGAGTCTGTGCACGTGTCCAGACGCGGCAGCACAATTGGTCCGTGTACGTAAACCCTGTAGGTGTGGACGCAGATGTGAAATTCTTCCAGTCCAGGTGTGTACGGCGGGTTACACGTGGAATCCATACTTCATAGAGAGAAGGAAGGAAATGAGGAAAAGAGTGAAAGGAAAAGAGAGAAAGAAGGATTAAAGAGAGAGAGAGAGAGAGAGAGAGAGAGAGAGAGAGAGAGAGAGAGAGAGAGAGAGTTACAGCAATACTGATGTTAGCTAGGTAAGGTGGTAGACAGATAGATAGATAGATAGATGTATAGATAGATAAGCTAGATAAGGTGGGAGACACAGATAGATAGATAGATGTATAGATAAATAGATGGATAGATAGATAAAAAATGTCACCTTTTCTCATCTCCCATATTTTTCTCCCTCCTTTCTTCACCTTCTTCCTCTTCCACCTTATTCCCTTTCATTTACCTTTTCCTCCTCCTCCTCCTCCAGGCCTACCTTCATGATGGACATGCGCGAGGTGTTAGGGGCGTCCAAGTGGTTCCTAGCAGCTGATCTCCAGACGGTGACCTTGTCCAGTGACCAGCAGTGCGTGACCTTCGTGGTGCACTTCATGGGTGAGTGAGTGGGTGGGGTAGTGGAGGGAGGGAATAAGAGATTTTTGTTTTCTTTAGTCAGTCCTTCAGTTCGTTTATTGGTCAGTTTTCTTTGATTATCTTCTTTCAATATTCCTTTTTTTATATATTCCGATAATTCATTCTTTTATATTTTACTTTTCCCTCGTTCATTTGTTTCTCATTTCAGCCTTTTAGCCTATGTTTTTCTTTTCCTTTTTCATGTTTCTCATTTCTATCTCCCTTCGTCTATCGTTTCCTTTCTCTCATTTCTCATCCAATCACCTCCTTTCGTCTATTTTTTTTCTCTCTTTCATACCTCTCCTTATCAGTCATATTTAAGTCTTTCTTCCTCTTTTGTCCCTCTCCTTGTTTCATCTCATCGGTCACGCTGAGTCCTCATTTGTGTCGCTATTCTCAGTCTCCCCTCATTCCATCTCTTCCTCTCATCATCTCATCAACTTCTCTCCTCCTTTTACTTCATAATTGCATCACACTAATAAAGTTTCCTTTCATTTAGTTTACTCATTTTCCTTCCTTCCATACCCCCTCACACACACCTTCCCCTCCCATACACCCTCACACACGCCTTCCCCTCACCCTTCTCCTCTCTGACGCAGGCCCCAGCGCAGGTCGTCTTGAGCTGGACTTATCCCGCGTGCTGGCTGGCCGCAATCTGGACCCCCCCACCATCATCATCAGGGGCGTGTCCTGACCCGGACCGCCCCAAGAAGCTGCCCTACAGGACCTGCGGGAGCCTGGAGGAGGAGACACTGCTGGAGGAGTATAAGAGCGAGTCTTGGGGATGGGAAGGGAGAGGAGAGTACAAGGTGTAAGGGTAGATGGGAGCACTGGAAAGGGGAGGGGAGGGGAGGTGAGTATGGCAGTTGGGGGGAGGAAGGGCAAGAAAATGGAAGGGAAGGAGAAAAAGGAAAAAGGAAATGAAAGGGAGGGAAAGTAGGAGGGTGGTGGCAGGGGATATGGGTGGTGTTTGGGTATTTAGTTCAGAGGTTTAGGCTGTTTGCTCAGCGTTTGTTTCCTTTAGGCATCTCAAATGTTCCTTTGCAGAGCACATCCCCAATCCCTTTGCAGAGGTTTCCTTTTGGTATCTCAAATGTTCTTTTGCAGAACATATCCCCAATCCCTTTGCAGAGGTTTCCTTTAGGCATCTCAAATGTTCCTTTGCAGAACATATCCCCAATCCCTTTGCAGAGGTTTCTTCTTATCAGGTTTTTTCTTTTGCGGCCAACACCCCGTGGGATCTCAAGGGCGGTGTTGCCGGAGCTGGCCTCGCCTCCGCCCTGCTGCTGCCTCTGCTTCACCTCATCGCCTGCGATAAACCCATCAACATCAAGGCATCTTGGTTTTCGCGTCCATCCCCGCCCCCCTTAGTTCCTCTCACCCTGCATAGGGGGCCTGTACATTATGTAGATAGGAGGCTATAATTGTGTGAAATTATATATATATTATGCAATAATTATCTTTATGCATATATATAAAATGCAATAATGTTCGTTATGCATATATACAAAATACAATAATAGTGTTCGTTTCCCTTTCCTGGATGTGAATACGATGCCAGCTGTGGGGAGTGGATAGAGAGGTTGGCGAGTGCCAGAGTGTGGAAGCTTAAACTTTTCAACAAAACCACTTTTACTCAAAACGTGCAGTTACTCGTTTCGCTTACAAAATACCTCGAAGACTCTCCGGAGAAACACCACGACCATTTTCAGATATGAGCAAACTTAGTTTTTTTTTATTAAAAACTATACATATTTTTTATTAAAAACTATTTTTTTTATTTAAAAAAAAATTAACTAAAAACAATATATATTTGGGAGCCTCTCGTACATCATTAACCGGCGGCGCGCCAGCCCACGAGTCGCTCACACGGCTGCTTTGTTACAGCAATGCAGGGGAGTGCCGCCGCCAGTCTGCAGCGTCACCACTCATCTGTGCAGGACAGACGAGGTGGATTTGAACTGGAAACAAACGAATTTAAAAAGACGGATTTTTACTATTTGATAACCAAACATCAGAATTAAACGATTTAAAAAAGTTCTTAACCGAGAACAACGTTCAATTGAAACAATATTTGAATTGAGCCACTCGCCCAGCCAGACACCCCCGGCGCGTCACAGGCAGAGAGGAGGGCGCTCAGGGCAGGCTAGCACCTATGATGGCAAGCTAGAGCGACCTGCCAGAGCACAGCCTTCACCTTGTTGCTGGGGTGCGTGGGTCTTCAGGCCGCCAATAAGGAGCGCCGGCTGGCTGTGGCACGCGTGGAGCGCCTTGTGAAGCAGTGGAGCGAGGCGGCGGCACGTGGCTGGGATGACCTAACAGTAAATACACTTAGCACAATCAATTAGTAAATAAATCAATGAGTACAGACAGTAAAGACTTCAATTAAGCGACGCAAACAAACTAGGTCGTCACTCGACACATTTGTACAAAAATATTTACGCTAACCTAAATCCAAAATGACGAAAATGCAAGACGCCTGAATACCAATCAGTTACATAAGGACCAATACAAACACCTCAATATTGGGCTTTCTATAACTCCAAATGCTCATTACAATAAACGAGCCGTTACAAGTTAAAAGATTACACCAGTAAAATATTACACCTCGTTAAAAGATTACAGGTCACCTGGTAGTGGCTCCGTGTGTCGTGGGAGTGTCATGTCACTGAAGAGCAGGGCAAGGAGGGCGAGGGAAAGTGAATGATCTGAAGGTAATTACACTGAACACAGGATAACTTTGTACTCAGTGTTGGGTGTTCATGTTCCTGCTGCTGCCACTTCAACCCCGGAGAGACCTGACATGTCCTGAATCAGCAGAGCGTTACAGTATGACGCTAGGAGATTGTCACGCACCTGTCGACTGTCAACGCGACAAATGAGGGACAGGAACATCAAACACGGAGCACCAATAAAGCTGGATTCATTATACTTTCATTTTCACCTTTCCTCGCCCTCACCCAGCTCTTGCAGATACATCAAGCCCACCGCAACACAACACAACCACCGCCACCAAGAACACACCATCATCCACTAGCAAACAGAATAATCACAAAACAACACTGACCTTACCTGGGCGGCGGACGGAGGTAGAGAGAACGACGCGGCTAGAGCCAGGCGTTAGTTCACGTCTGCTGAAGCTTCGTAACTTTCTCGCTATCTCGAACGCTTCAATGTCTTGTTTTTTTTGTTTTTTCATATCAGAGGGACACCGGGCTGAGGCAACAAAAGGGAAGAAAAGAAAATACCTCCACTACTTTTACCAAACCCGAGCTAAAGTTATTTGGTTTTCCAAGGATGTTTTCGTGACTTTAGTGATTGAAATTATGATTAGTGAGGTGACGAGTTTTGCAAGGGTATTTTCATGGTTTATTGGCAATTTCCTTTGATTTACTGGAAGTTATCGTGGTTTTACGAATGTTTTAGCAGGGTATAGTACAAACTGTTAGGGATTTACAAGTGTGTTTCCTTGGGTGATAGTTTTACAGCCTGTAGTGAAAGTCAACGAAGTGATAATGGCACTATCATGACTCAGTGATGGTTTGGTGAGGATCCTGCGTCATTAATGAGAACACCCATGAGAACCTGACCAATCACCTCTGTGGCATTTGTTAACAGTCCTGGTGAAAGAACCAAGAGCTTAACAATACGAACAAGATACAAATGGAGAACACAAACCAGAATACATCAACAATTACAAGCAGATTAATTTAACGAGGTAGTTTGAGGAAATATTTTATCCGCATGGCAAAGACTAACTATCTTTGCCATTATTTTGAGATGAAGTGCTTAAGAATACAAGAATACAAACAAGATACAAATGAAGGATGCAGACCAGAATACGTCAACCATTACAAGCAGTTTAATACAACGAGATAGTTAAGGAATATATTAATCCACACGGTGGAGACAAACGAACCAGGTTGTTAGCGCTGAGTCATTAGGTAGTTTTAAGAGATTATACGAATTTATGGACAGGGATGATAGGTGGAAATACGCAGGCATGTTTGAAATATGGACCACCGCGTGTAGGCCTATTATTTTCTTGCACCAGCCCTTATTTTCTTACATTCTTACTTTAGCTCTTAATATGAAATCAATTATTCTTCAACTTCCCTACTCCACAATTAAAAATGCGCATGACAAACAGTATAATTAGCATATTTAGGTCATAAATATTGGTGGTAGTGGTGATGGTGGTGGTGACGAAAAACAGAATGGATAGAATTAGAGCTCACCTGTCACCTGGGGGCACTGATGTGATTCCAGGGATGCTGCAGGTGTGAGATGTAGATGTAGGTGTGGATGTGTAAGGCTTGGATGGTGTGAGAGATGAGGGATGCTGTGTGGAGGAGTGAAGGATGGGGAGGCAGGCTGTGTGCAGTGAGAGATGAGGAGGGAAGCTGAGTGAAAGATGAGGGAAAAGGCTGACTAAAGGAGTCAAGGATAAGGGGGCAGGCTGTGTGGAGTGAAGGATGAGGGGGGAGGCTGTGTGGATTGAGAGATGAGGAGGGAAGCTGAGTGAAAGATGAGGGAAGAGGCTGACTGAAGGATGAGGGGGCAGGCTGTGTGGAGTGAAGGATGAGGGGGCAGGCTGTGTGGATTGAGAGATGAGGAGGGAAGCTGAGTGAAAGACGAGGGAAGAGGCTGAGTGAAGGATGAGGGGGCAGGCTGTGTGGAGTGAAGGATACTGTGTGGAGTGAAAGATGAGGGGGAATGCTGAGTGTGAAGACCTGGAGATGCTGTGAGTAGGTGAAGGAAGGCAAGATAAGAATGAATGCTGAATATCTGAGAATACCTGAAGTGTGTGTGTGTGAGTTTGAGTGTTATTTATAAGTGGAGGAAGACACAAAAAAAGAAAAACAGTCAACACATGGAGAAACTGAGTGTGGAGTAACATAAGGATGTACAAAAGGGAAGCTGCAAGGAGCCATCAGGCCTACACATGGTAGTCACTGGGAAGGAAGGCATGGCAAGGACAAGCATCACAGAAAGAAACCACATCCACCATCACAAAAACTGGAACTGACTCGTAAACTGTCCAACACAAAGAAAAAAAAAAAGACAAACAAAATAACAATAAAAAAATAAATAAATAAATAAAGTGACATCTTGACCCCAAAAGCTGATAAATACACTAGAAGGAGAGAGAGTTTACAGTCAGTTTGCATACATTTATTAAGACAACACAAGGAATGATGGTCCAGCTTCATCAAACCTTCCTGCTGTGTTAACACCAATCTGTACACATACTTGTGGTGAAAATACACATCCTTATCTCCTGTAACATACATATCATTCTTAACACATTGTACCCACTACTACACATCCTACCTAATGCATCCTTCACACACTAGCTTCCTTCCAAATCACCCTTAACCATCCTGACACAGTGTACAGGATATCCTCAGCCTCTCCTACACATCCTTCACACACTAATCTGCCGTCCTACATATCCTTTGCCTCTCCCACACACTCCTGTATTTCAAATTTCCTTTCTTGCAAAATCTACTGACAAAACTAACATATTTATACTTTTTGGAATGGTTGTGAGTTTTTTTTTTATCATTAGTTTGTGCAATGGGGCCTGTTCTCTCTCTCTCTCTCTCAAGTACAACAGGAATGAGATGCAATCATACAAAAAACATTGGAATAATACCCTTAAAAATAACAAGAATCACATCTTAGTACTAATCTTCCAGTAGTGAACAAGATAGTAGCAGTAGTAAAAATAAAAGATGCTTGAATGAAGTACAAATCCCTCACACACACACACATACACACACACACACATCTATCTATCCATCTCTACACCAACCGAGCTCTCCCACATATGGAGCAGCCCAGACAAAGTACCACATACAAACCTAACCCACACACTTCACACTCTCCTCCCCCACGCCACACCCCTGCCCCTGCCTCGGCCCTTGGCTGCCTGCCCTGGGCCTTCCCCTGGGCTGTGCTGGATGCTGGAGTGGGTGCTGGGGGTGGGTGAAGGCTTGGGTGCAGGTGTGGGTGTGTCCTCAGGTGCAGGTGTGGGCTCATTCTGGGAGGAGCTAGAACAAAACACACAGGTGCATTAGACACACACAGGTGACAAGTGACAGGTGTGTGTGTGTGTGTGTGTGTGTGCGCGCGTGCGCGTGCGCACGCGCACGCGCACACACACACACACACACACACACACACACACACACACACACACACACACACCTCAACAAATACAGCGACTAATATTTTTAACTTTTGGGGTGAATATTCTCAGCAAATACAGTGACTAATATCTTGGGGTGGAAATCAAGAGTAAAAACTGCTATTTTCTTTTGCCATACAAGCAGAAGTGTTGTAGCAGGTCTTGGCCCACTCACACCCTGAACAGGACAAGGATGACAACAGGAAGTATAAACTGATTAACTGTGAAATTAATGTACCAAACCAAAAAATCTAACACATTACTTCTATATTTTTTTTTGTTTACAATGGAATAAAAAAAAAAAAAATATATATATATATATATATATATATATATTTATATATATATATATATATATATATATATATATATATATATATATATATATATATATATATATATATATATATATAATTATGTAATATAAAAAAAACACCACTATAATTTTTCACATTTATAATGATCTATAGAATGAAAAAAAAAAAAAACTTTATTTTCTAGTTTACGACATAAAATTTAAAGAAACAATAATTTCTCCATTTTCTAGGTTACACTGATACATCAACTCAAAACACATTATTTTTTTTCTCTACTTTACACAAATTAATCTAAACTAAACAACAATCCCTTTCCTTTACAGCTTTGTACTGCTTTACATTCCAGTTCATTATAAATCTCTCTCTCTCTCTCTTCTAGCCTTTTTTCCATTCATATAATATATATATAAACTCAAACCAAACTTATTTCTTCTGAACTAAAAAAAATTGCTATATATCCCACCATTATATTCATCTCTTATATTCTTTCTAATTAACAAAGATACATCCCCCCAGCACACACACACACACACACTAACCCCACTGTTCTATATATTCCAAAACACCACATTTCTTTTTTTTTTTTCCATTTCACTTATTCATCTTTTATCATTTTATCTACAGATTAGCAACTCAATTTCACTTCCTCATTATCCTTCCCAGACAAAACATCCTTCACCACATCCAACTGGCATCCTATGACCCTCCTGCCTGGCTCCTGTCTTGTCCTCAATTTCATTTCCTCATTATCCTTCCCAGACAAAACATCCTTCACCACATCTATCTGGCATCCTATGACCATCCTACCTGGCTCCTGTCTTGTCCTCAGGTGTTGCAGAAGTTAAATAATTGATATTCAAAATATCATCAGACTGATGATACAGTCTTATCCTCGGTTTCACACCACCAGCACCACCACCACCACCACCACTTGTCTTAACCTCCTTAGCTCCTATTTTCTTCTTAGCCGGCAACGTTTTCTTCATCTTGTACCCCAGTCCTGTTGCTCTACCCCGCCCCCGCCCCGGCCGCCCTGGTAAAAAGCCCCCCACCACACCCCAGGAGTGTGCAGGGCCAATGTTAGGGTCGCGCCAGGGCAGTTAGCATGGGGGCATCCGGGGGGTGGGTAGGATGCCGCAGCCAGACCCATAGTACTGGTCGTCCTGTTGGTAAAGTGTTGGAGTTAGTGTTGTTACTACTACTACTACTGCTGCTACTATTACTACTACTACTACTACTACTACTGTTGCTGTTGTTGTTGTTGTTGATGCTATATTAGTTTGGTGCTTTTTGTTTTATATAGTGAATTGTTATGGTTCTACTTCTGTTATTATGACCACGGTGTTCCTAATACTACTACTGCTGCTGCTACTGGTCCTGCCAATAAGTTTTATATATGGATTTAATCTTTCTTTTATACAGTTAAATAACATCCTGCTATCACTACTATTACCATTACTACTTTGACCAAGCTACTTCTACTACTGGTATTACTTCTACTATTGCTACTACTTCTAATAATACAACTAGATATTTTACTGCTATCTCTACTATGATCAAACTATCACTACTACTACTTCTACTAGTACTGCTGTTACTCATCCAGTCCATCCTCCTCTTCTGTCTGCCTTCCCAGTCCCTGTCTTCACCACTGTGCCTCTTCTTTCTGTGAGGAGACAGAGTTACAACCCACACACCCAAGGAACCTGACCCAGCCTATGCAAGACGACCTCTGTTAGCTGAGAGGAGAGGGAAAGAAGGAAACAGATGCACAAGAGGAAAGAAAACCAGAAACATTTAGGCTGATGCAAAGATATGGTTTGAAAAGTAATAATGAACAGGATATATCGTGATGCAATGCCATTATCAATCATTATCAATTATCATTATCAATCATTATCAATTATCATTCTGACTCGTTGTTTGTTGAGAAAAACCAAGAAAACATTCAATTCTTCCTTAAAGTTGTGAAAATGAAAAAAAGAATAAATAAATAAATAAATAAAACTAAATAAAAAAATAAAGAAATAGACAGAATATCAATGAATAAAAAAATATACCTTGATACTTAAATAAGATCATCAAACAGACCCACAATTACCATAACATCACCTACAACGACCAAGCTTAACCCCCAACCTTTATGCAACACACTCCAAGGCACCAACACCCAACACACCACCACCTCCACACCCACACTGGTCAACACCCTAACACTGACTGCCCCCCACACACACACACTTACATAACACACTCTAGGCCACCCCCCACTCCCCTCCAGACTTACATTAGTCACCACAGCATTGAGAATATTAAGTGCCACTTCGGACTCCAGGTTATCCATACGCCATGATGCCCGGAGCAGCGGCCGTCCCCTGCAGCATAAGGCCGGCCACCCTGCCACTCCCCGGCACCATCTCCCCCTCCCATGGTTTCGCCATCAGCCCCCTCCCCTGTGACCGCCCCCCAACTGCTGCTCCTGTCACATGAGTACTCCTGTGATGACCTGAAAAGGAGGAGGTTTTTAATGACTTAATAATAATAATAATAATAATAATAATAATAATAATAATAATAATAATAATAATAATAATAATAATAATAAATAAAAGGTTTGGGAAGTTTTGAATCATTGAACATAAAGAAATTGTCTCCTGTTGTCTTTTATGAATTTTCTTTACTTTTTTGTCTTATTTTGTTGATTTTAAGCCTTTTTTTTTTTCTTGCTGGTTATTTGATTATTTTTTGGATAATGATGAAACAGCACTAGTGTTTTTGATGTTTGCGTTAGGTTAAGATTAATTCTGTTCATTAGTCTCAGTGGCGGTCCCTTCATTCTGTAGGTAACAACTTGATAAGGCATCACACTCTGCCCAGAAACAAGCAGTCAGTGTCTGGAAATTACTAGGCAAGGATTACCACCTTATTCCCAAAACTCTCATTACTTTTCACCATATTTATTGAGTTTTTAAGCAATTATTCTACTTTCCTTTGCTGGTTATTTGATTTTTTTACATGACCACCTTAGCTGTACCTACCGCCGCCGTAGGAGTCACCATACTGCCGGCCGTACCCCTCACTGACCCTGCGGCGTGACTCTCAGCCTAAGCACCCATCAGACTCATCCTGCCTCACTCACTCCTGCAAAGAAAATAAAGATAAAAAATAACAATAATCATCTTCCTGCCTTTTCTTTCCTTGCATCTAAAATTACTAAACCACTTGGGGAAGATGACTGTTAGCAAGGCGCTAAATAATGCGTCACGGCAGCAGGGAGGTGGGTGTGGTGGCGTGTGGGTGGTGTTGGTCTGAGCGTTGTGGGGTGGTGCTGGGAGTCCTTGCTGAATGGTGTTATGTATTCTTATTCACACTTATGTTTCTTTCCTTTTCGTTGTGACAGCTATATCAAGCTTAGGGTGTTCTGTGGGGACTTCCGAGGCTTAAGGTAACTGTGTCCTGTCCTCTGATGGTGAAATATACGTCTGTGCTGTACAATAGTTCTTGAAATGCCCTTGCCTGTCACTCCACTACTACGCCGCGCCCTTCAAGTCACCTCCAACAATACAATAAATAAAATACAATTAAACATTCCGGAACTGACGAAGGTACTGAAGGAACCTCTATAATTGGACTTTTCTCATATCCAAGGCATGTTTCTTATATAATTCTCCACTAGCCTATAAGGTATAATTCATCTCTCACTTCACACTTACTCAGGGACAGTAATTACCTTCTATTTGAGCTGTAATCGTGGAATTCTCCCGGCCCCAGCAAGCAATGCAAACATCAACAATGGCTGCCAGTTCATATAACCGTCCTGCAAAGGGTACTGTTTTCGTCTATATATTAAATCTCCCTTTTAAACTTAGAAATTTTCTTTTTTAGCCATTAAAAATTATGAATGCTATTAATAAGTAAAGAAATATTAGGTTTATAGCTATTTCATGACTTTGCTTTGAGCCTAAATCATCTCTTTCTCTTACATATTCATCTAAGTGATACAAAATTCCAGTCCTTTTAGTAATGACTCCATTTACTAGGCATAGATATTTTTTACAGCAGCGGAAAGAGGGTGGCCAACTCGGACTATATATTAATAACAGAGCTGTGTAAGATGATGGAACGGGTAATATTGAACAGGCTTATATATATAAGGTGGGCCATTTACTCTCTGGCAATGTACATGGCTTCCTAAAAAGTCATTCCACAAGTCATTGTTTTGTTGGGTGATTTATAAATAAGGATGCTACCTGCAGAGCTTTCGTTGATCTTAAGGGTGCCTTCGACAGGGCCAACAAAGATGTTATTGTTGCGCCCATCCCTCACTCCGGGCGGGCGTGTTATCCACACGGGTATAGGTAGAGCAGCGGAGTCACACTCTGAACGCCGGGACAAGGCGCGCGTGCACACACACACACACACACACGAGGCCAGGCCACAAGGGAAAAACACGGGCACTATTTCCTAAGTTTATTGACAAATCCTCCGCAAGTACACTGCTTTACAAGTTCACAGGGGCACCACAAGTCTCCCAGGGCACGTCAGGCACTCAACAGGCAGGCACACGCTGGCTTCCTCTCCGGCCAAGCGTCTACGCTCTCTCTCTGTTCCCGCCTCTCCCAGTGCTACCACCTCCCACAGTGCTGCCACCCGCATCAATACCCCTGGTGTAACATTATTATGAATTCATTTTCAAAGGTGTCAAAGGTAGATATTTAGGATGGATCAGGGACTATTTGTACAACAGAACAGCACAGGTTTGGTTTCAAGGTGCAGTCTCCTCTGAGGAAGTCTTTGAGCTTGGAACACCACAGGGTGGAGTCCTTAGTCCAATGCTTTTCAATGCTTTAATGGACAAAATTGCGCGTTGTTCCTTCCCACAGGGCACCCAGGTCCTCATCTATGCTGACGACATGCTCCTCCAATGCCCCACATCCAGGACTCTCCAGTCAGCTCTGTCACAACTAGCAGCATTGTGTGTTCAAATGGGACTTGTAATTAATGAATGTAAAACCAAATTTCAAGCCAAAGGGAAGGTCTCTCGACCGCCCACTGTAAATAATGTTCCCATCCCTAGAGTTCATACACACAAGTACCTGGGTGTACATCTGAGTTTCAGGAAGTCACTCCACGCTGTACACTATGTTCGAGACCTCTGTCTGCCACGGCTAGTGCCACTTCGGCTGTTAGCAAACAGGGGCCTGGGGACTGGCATTCCAGTTCTAAGGATGTTCTATATATCTGTCGTACGGTCCATCATTGACTACGCAGCTCCTATTTTAATACAGTTTAGTGCCACCCAGCTCTGTCCCCCTGGAGCTTGTTCAGAATGAAGCCATGAGAATAATTTTGGGATGCCCCAGGACTGCAAGGACTGAGGTCCTCAGAGCTGAACTGCACCTGCCGAGTATTATGTGTAGGATATAGGAAATTACTTGTCGTACTGTTGGTCGGATGCTATGCACGGGCTCCGACTCTCTGAAGGGATCACTGACCCCCTGTATCGTGATCCTCGGACTCCTACAACTCCATACCTCAGGAAGATCTTGGGAGTTCTTACAAGTGTAGGTATAGCCGAGGTCTGTATTAACGTTGTTATGTCACCGCTCCAACCCTCACCGTGTCAGTGTTGATATTCACTCACTGCATCAGCGCAAGAGGGACTGTCCCCCTCATGTGCTGTAAGACATGTTCATGACTAAACTGTCCAAGTACCCCCACGTTCAGGCTATTCATGTTTATTGTGATGGTTCAGTCAATGGCAGCAGGTCCGGATGTGGGCTGTTCATCCGCGACTACATTTCTGCCAATCACCACACTGACACTGAGGTTTCCAGGCGGCTCCCTGCACACATGTCCTCCACTAGGGCAGAACTGTATGCTGTTCTGGAGGCGCTCCATATTGTGGCGCCTCTCCGTAAGGATATATTCTTCTTTGTTGACAGTCAGGCTGCACTGTATGCTCTCCAGTCTACCTCCCCCATGGACTGTGATCTAGTTAATAAATGTCTTGATCTCATCCACACCCTAGAAGGTGCTGGTGCCACGGTTCACTTCACCTGGATACCCTCTCATGTGGGTATCCCGCTTAATGATAAGGCAGACCGCCTTGCTCAATGTGCTTTTCAGGACGACACAGTGGACCCTGGCGCTGAGTACACTCTGGGCTATATTAAGAGTAGCATTAAGGACTTTGTACATAGTAGCATTAGTGATCAGTTGTACATAGTAGCATTAGTGATCAGTTGTACATAGTAGCATTAGTGATCAGTTGTACATAGTAGCATTAGTGATCAGTTGTACATAGTAGCATTAGTGATCAGTTGGAGCTTTGTTTCCATAGGCAGTAGTCTTCTCTATGTACGTGTCTCCCAGAGCTGCGCTTACACCTATGGGAGACACACTGCATCACACGACAGGGTGGCAATGAGGCTCAAATTAGGCTATAAATACTTTTGGAAAGTCAGTGCTTCTCCTGGCGTGTGCTGTGTGCTGTGTGCTGCACCAAGGGGACACACTCTGCGTCATTATGTCACGGAATGTCCTCTCATTGGTAAATTTAGGCTGCGAGGTCAACATGACTTGTATAGCCTCATTGACCATTTCATAGACTCAGCCACTCTCAGGGAAATACTCAATGAATATCCTACGTTTGGTCCCAGACTGTAGGATATTTTTACAATAAGGTGTACAATATCTGTATTTATTTATTTAATTATATTTTTGTAGTGTATACTATCTATTTTTATATTTTTGATACTTTACCTTTACCTCTGGAGCCTTTGGGAAGCAGGAGTGTTTCACAGTACTCCGCACCTCTCCCCCATCTCTCTCTCTCTCTCTCTCTCTCTCTCTCTCTCTCTCTCTCTCTCTCTCTCTCTCGGAAAAAAAAAGTGGTATTAGATTATCGCACGAGGAGGAGGAAAAAAGAGAAGAAAATAAACACAAAGAAGCAATAAACCAAAAAGGAAAACAAGGCCAGCATCTTTCCTTCTTTAATTTGAATTTCTTTACTTCGTAATTTTCTTATCTGGCGCAGTCCTTATATATGCATTAATTTCACTAGTACAACATTAATGAAGAGGAGGAGGAGGGGGAACAATCATATGCATTTCATAGCTAGAACCTTAACTTTCCTTCCTCCTCTCTTTTCTTATTTAATCATTCTTTTCACTAATAAGGAGAAGGAGCAGATAAACATGAAAGTAGGAAGAATAATGGCGTTCGGTAATAAGGAGAGTCTGCTTCCTCCCCTCTTTCTTCACATTTCATTCCTCCTTTCCTTATTTGATAATTTCCTTTGCTAACGCAGAAGGAAAAGGAGGAGAAGGAGTTAAACATGAAAAAGGAAGAAAAAAGAGGCGTGTGTTTTGTCCTTTCTTTCTTTACTTCATTCTTTCCTCCCCTGCCTGGCGCCTCTCTCTCTTATAGGTGCGGGCGGTGCTGCCTGTGGAGGAGGGCGCAGCTGTGTACCACTGTGAGGTGCAGCTGGACGGCAGAACCATTGTGACTCACTGCTTGGAGAAGAACAAGGTATTAGGCTTATCCCCTATGCTATTTTTAGTGTTTTTTAATAATATTTAACATGCTATCATTTTTTTTTATATCAATATATCAACCTGCCATTTTTGCTGCTTTGAACGTTTTGCAGCGGCGCCTGTGCTAAATGTGTGTGTGTGCCTTATTTCCTCCTATTTTTTTTTAACATTGAGACTTTTTTTTTTATATCTAACGAAGGCAAAGTGTTTACCATTAGCGTATATATGAGTAGACTCACAAGAAAATAATTATAAACTGGGTAGGTACTTGACATTGCCCACAGGGAGAGACTGCCACGTGTAGGCCTGACAGCTTCCACCACTAACTCATTTTCCTGCTGTAAGCCCTACACACTGGTTCCCTTTCCTCACACAGGCAGAGAAGGTGTACAAGGAGGCTTTGAAAGAGGGGAAAACTGCCCTCATGACTCGAGAAGACCCTGACTCAAGCGACATTCTCACGCTTAACCTCGGCAACTTTCCTGCGGGTTCGTGGTTGTGGTGGTGGTTGTGGTTGTGGTGGTGGTGGTAGTGTGTGTGTGTGTGTGTGTGTGTGTGTGTGTGTTTGAGAGAGAGAAAGAGAGAGGTTACTGTCACCCGTACCTCTCCTTGCCTCACCCTTACCTCACCCTGTCTACAGAAATATCTAAAAACATTGTAGGTATGAGGAAAATAGCATTATAAAGGTTGCTGCCAACCTACCTCAGCCTTCCTCACCTTGCTCCACCCATACCTTAGCTTCCTCACCCTACCTTATGCTGCCTCGCCCTGACCCACCCATACCTCACCCTCTCTCACCCCGCCCGCTTCTGCTGCAGGAACGAGGGCCAAGGTCACCCTTCGTCTGGTGATGGAGTTGAGGGTTGAGACAGACGGCATCATCAGCTTTGTTTTGCCCACAGTACTCAACCCGCGCTACACCCCTGCTGACCACCCTCGCAGGCAAGGTAGGTCAGCTGAGGTCACAGGTCGTGTCAGCTCAAGGGAGTGTGCGGTGGGTTTGAAATGCACTAAAACACTTGTAGTTGTTATTGATTGTTATATTCCAGATTATACCAGATTGGTTTGGGGCGAGGAGAATTCGCTGAAACGCTTAGAATGCATTCACTTTTTATTTTTCTATTACCTACACTAGCAAAACACATGTAATTGTTATTTTCCATTACCTAAAGCTTCAAAACATGTAATTGTTATTTTTCTATGATTTATCTCAACAAAACACATGTAATTGTTATTTTCCATTACCTAAACCTTCAAAACATGTAATTGTTACTTTTCTATTACTTACCTCAACAAAACACATGTAATTGTTATTTTCCATTACCTAAAGCTTCGAAACACATGTACAGTGGAACCTTGGTTTTTTAACTTAATTCGTCTATGAAAGCTGTTCTAACTCGGAAATGTTCAGAAATCAAAACTATTTTCCCCACAGGAATCAAAGTAAAAATGGATTAATCCGTTCCCGCACACCGTCGCAGCAGCTCAGGACAAGGCCTGGATTTTTTTTTTACCCGGTCCACTTTTTTTGGGGGGGGATTTATTGTTTTTATTTATTTATTTATTTTTATTCTTCATATTCATATGTAAATCAGTTTAAATAAGAAATTAAAAAATAATGTAGAGTGAAAGAAAAGGTGTGAAGTGTTTTCTTTTTTTCATGTAGGAGGGGCACCGGTAAAGAGCAACAAAAATATAATAATTGAAAAAAAGAAAAGGCCACGCCACTGAAGTGACGTCCCCAGAGCTGAAAGCAGAAGACAAAAATTACAGGATAAGTGTTTTGAAACCTCCCTCTTGAAGGAATTCAAGTCATAGGAAGATGGAAATACAGAAGCAGGCAGGGAGTTCCAGAGTTTACCAGAGAAAGAGATGAATGATTGGGAATACTAGTTAACTCTTGCATTAGAGAGGTGGACAGAATAGGGGTGAGAGAAAGAAGAAAGTGTTGTGCAGTGAGGCCGTTGGAGGAGGAGAGGCATGCAGTTAGCAAGATCAGGAGAGCAGTTAACATGAAAATAGTGGTAGAAGACAGCAAGAAATGCAACATCAGCCAATCAGCTGCGAGCTTATAAACCCACCGAGGCTCCAGGAATCTAACTTAAGTGAACAGACTATAATCCAGTCATTCTGAAGCATCTTTACTGTACAACCATCTCTTATCTTTAACCACTTTGCTCCGGATGCTTAAAAACACACGTTGTTCATATACGGCGCAGGCCTGCGAGCGGTAATTTATCTCATTTATAATACTATAATTCTCTCTCTCTCTCTCTCTCTCTCTCTCTCTCTCTCTCTCTCTCTCTCTCTCTCTCTCTCTCTCTCTCTCTCTCTCTCTCTCTCTCTATATATATATATATATATATATATATATATATATATATATATATATATATATAAGAACATAGGAACATAAGAAATAAAGGAAGCTGCAAGAAGCCATCAGACCTACACGTGGCAGTCCCTGTATGAAATATACCTACCTATTTCCACCTATCATCCCCATCCATAAATCCGTCTAATCTTCTCTTATAGCTCCCTAATGTCTTAGCACTAACAACTTGATTACTGAGTCCGTTCCATTCATCTACCACTCTATTTGAGAACCAATTTCTTCCTATCTCTTTTTTAAACCTAAATTTTTCAAGCTTGAGCCCGTTATTTCTTGTTCTATCCTGGTTGCTGATCCTAAGAATTTTGCTTACGTCCCCCATGTTATAACCTTTATACCACTTAAAGACTTCTGTCAGGTCCCCTATTAACCTACATCTATCTAAAGAATGTAAATTTAACAGCTTCAATCTCGCCTCGTAAGGAATACTCCTCATACCCTGTATCCTTTTAGTCAATGTCCTTTGTACTGATTCTAATAGATCTATAACCTTCTTGTAATATGGGGACCAAAACTGCACAACGTAGTCTAGATGAGGTCTGACCAGCGTCAATTATAACTTTAATATTACTTCAGGTCTTCTACTTTTAACACTCCTAAAAATGAATCCTAATACCCTATTTGCCCTGTTTCTGGCCTCTATGCATTGCTTTCTTAGACAGAGTTCAGAGCTAACTATAACTCCTAAATCTTTTTCGTACTTTTAACCTACTAGAGCTGAGTTGTTTATTGTGTAACTACTGTGTAGGTTTCCTCTACCTACGCTAAGTACATTGCATTTTTTTATGTTAAATTGCATTTGCCATCTGTCTGTCCATTCGTTCATCCTATCTAAATCTGCCTGCAAAGTGATGGCATCTGATTCTGACCTAACTAATCTACCTATCTTCGTGTCATCCACAAATTTACTAACATCACTACTAATTCCATTATCCAAGTCATTGATATATATATTAAAAACAACAATGGCCCAAATACTAATCCCTGTGGCACCCCACTAATTACATTACCCCACTCCCAGATTTGGAGCCGTTTATTACTACTCTCTGTCGTCTGTCGCTTAGCTATGACTTTATCCAGCCTAACACCCATCTATCCCACGTGCCCTAACCTTTCTCAGGAGCCTCTGATATCAATATTGATATCAATATTGATATCAATATTCTCGAAACTGCTATTCATATTCTGAAAAAAAAAACAAAGATTCATTGGTTCATATTAATAGAATCATGAATCTCCAACGAGGTGTATAGACTATCATATTGTGTCTGTTTTCTGTCATTCACACCCTCTCTCTCTCTCTCTCTCTCTCTCTCTCTCTCTCTCTCTCTCTCTCTCTCTCTCTCTCTCTCTCTCTCTCTCTCTCTCTCGCGTCGTTTGTCACTGTATTAGGATAAGCTGCTAAATACTTATGTATAGTGTAGATAACAGCTTTAGTGCAGCCACTTCTTATGTACAGTTGATGCCATTACATGTAGTGAACATAACTCAGAGCGGTGAGCCTTGACTCTCTCCTGGCTGTGAGCTTGGAGTTGATCACGCACCAGTCCACCAATCAGAGGACATCTTAAATTTTATTTTGCAATAAAAGAAATTAGCAAAATTTGAGGGGGTAGGGGCGAGGTTTGAGAGGGTAGTAAGGAAGGGATGAAAATGGAAACCTGGAGCGCAGAAGAAATTTTGCCCGCACCAGCGGACGACGACATGGAACGCGCCGCCGAAGAAGACATGAAAGAAGAACGCGCCGTCAAATGCTGTGGCTTCCTGTACCTGCTGCGGCGACTCTTCCGCAGGAAGAAGAAAGCAGCAGTGCGGGAAGCAGCCAAGACCGACAACGTTAAGGAAAAAGTCATCGAAGACACAGAAGAAGAAACTATTGAAGAAGAGACAGTAACGCGCGCCATCGTACACGCAGAGGAAACGATGGAAGATGACGGAGATAACGGAAATGACGAAGAAAAAGACTTTGTAGCAGATCAAGAAATGAAAACCTGCGAAGATGAAGCATTAGTAGAAGCGGAAAACAAAGCAGAAAATAACGAAAGCGACGATGGGAAAGAAAAACCCACCCACACTAGTAAGAAGAAGCGTAAGAGATAGAAGCGAAAAGTGAAGGTGGAGAAGGCGCCTCCGGTTAAGGCAGATGAGGACCTGGCGATGGGCGTGAAGCAGGTGTCCGGCGAGGCCTCAGAGGCCCCTAAGGCCTCTGAGGCCCCCGAGACTCCTGAAGCCACAGAAGGCGACTCGGAGGGCTGGACGGTGGTTGCCTGCAAAAAGAAAAGGCCCAGGAAGGTGAGGGTACAGCCTAGCCTGCCTAAGGAGACTGTGGCGGAGACCCCTGAGGACCCAGACCCCCCTAAGAGGGACTCAGAGGGCAAGGAGGTGGTGGGCCGCGGCAAGAACAGGCCCAAGAAGGTGAAGGCACCTAGCCTGCCTGAGGTGAAGGCCGCCATCGAGTCTCCTCGACGCCAGCAGCTCGAGGCGAAGAAAGGAAAGCAGCGGGCTGAGAGAGCCAAGCAGCAGCGTGCGCTGGACAGCGTGCGCCGCTCTTGGCAGGAGGAAGAGAAGGAGGCCACTCTCGCCGTAGCGCCCCACATGCGGCGCTACATCGTTGGCCCACGCGGCGCCACACTGCGGGAAGTGTGCCAAGAGTTCGCTGGCGTGCGAGTGTGTGTGCCGCCTCCCTCAGACACCCGCACCGCCACCATCAGGTTGTGCGGACCTGCCCGGAAGGTTCCCGCCGCCCTGGCGCGCCTCGAGGCCTTGCTCCGGCAGGCCGAGGTGATCGAGGCGCAAGTGGCGGTGACGCCACGCCAGCGGTGCCACGTGGTGGGTCCCGCCGGCGCGACTGTCAGGAGACTACTGCAGGAGTTCCCTGACGTGCAGGTGAGAGTGCCGCCAGCAACAGACAAGGTGTCTCGCACCGTGCTGCTGCGCGGCCCGCGCACCCAGGTGGCCGGCGCGGAGGCATTTGTCAGGGGCTGTCTGGAGGCCGCTGGCCGCACCGCCCACGCCGCTCACGCTGGCCACCGTCACGCCCACCACGCCCGCCGCCACGCCCACAATCTCGCCCATCAGTGAGGCGCCATTTAATAAATTAAATGATCTATTATTCTGTGTCTATTAATATGTATTTATGTGTGTGTGTGTGTGTGTGTGTCCTGATGAATGTGTACATGTATAGCCATATAGAAGGGCATCATAACATTGACAATATTCCAAGTTATGATGACATATGCATGAATATGTACCCATGACAATATTCCAAGTCATGATAAAATGTGTGTGAATATGTACCTATACGTTTTCCCATGTAGAAGGCCATCATAATATTGACAATGTTCCAAGTTATGATGAAATATGTGTGAATATGTATATAATATATGTATATAATATATGTATATAATATATGTATAGCCATGTAGAAGTCATATGTATGAATGCGTGTATGTATTGGCATAACTTATATAATATTCAAAGTCATGATTAATTTGCTTACGTGCGTTTGTGTGTGCGTGAGTACGTGCGCGGGTGCATATGTGGATTCTAACATGGACGAAAGGAGAAAGTGTGTGTGTGTGTGTGTGTGTGTGTGTGGAAGAGAAAATAAAAGAAAACGAACAAAAAAAGTCATCAGCGACCAAAAATAAGAATGAAGAAACTGAAGAAATAAAATCAGAAAATGAACAAAAAAAGTCATCAGCGACCAAAATGAAGAGTGAAGAAGTCGAAGAAGAAATAAAATCAGAAAATGAACAAAAAAAGTCATCAGCGACCAAAATGAAGAGTGAAGAAGTCGAAGAAGAAATAAAAGCAGAAAATGAACAAAAAAAGTCATCAGCGACCAAAATCAAGAAAGAAGAAATTGAAGAAGAAATAAAAGCAGAAAATGAACAAAAAAGTCATCAGCGACCAAAATGAAGAGTGAAGAAGTCGAAGAAGAAATAAAAGCAGAAAATGAACAAAAAAAGTCATCAGCGACCAAAATCAAGAAAGAAGAAATTGAAGAAGAAATAAAAGCAGAAAATGAACAAAAAAAGTCATCAGCGACCAAAATCAAGAATGAAGAAGAAATGAAAGCAGAAAATGAACAAAAAAAGTCATCAGCGACCAAAATCAAGAAAGAAGAAATTGAAGAAGAAATAAAAGCAGAAAATGAACAAAAAAAGTCATCAGCGACCAAAATCAAGAATGAAGAAGAAATAAAAGCAGAAAATGAACAAAAAAAGTCATCAGCGACCAAAATCAAGAAAGAAGAAGAAATAAAAGCAGAAAATGAACAAAAAAAGTCATCAGCGACCAAAGTTAATAATGAAGAAATTGAAAAAAAGAAACTAAAAGAATAAAATAAAATAAAAAAGTTATAATATTTCTAAGAAGCATACTACTTTTCATCTACCCCTTTTCACTCCCTGTTTCTTTTATTTACACCCAAGGAGGAGGAGGAAAAGAAAAAGCAAAAATGAACAAAAAAAGTCATCAGCGACCAAAAACAAGAATGAAGAAGAAATAAAAGCAGAAAATGAACAAAAAAGTCATCAGCGACGAAAAACAAGAATGAAGAAGAAATAAAAGCAGAAAATGAACAAAAAAGTCATCAGCGACCAAAAACAAGAATGAGGAAGAAATAAAAGCAGAAAATGAACAAAAAAAGTCATCAGCGACCAAAATCAAGAAAGAAGAAGAAATAAAAGCAGAAAATTAACAAAAAAAGTCATCAGCGACCAAAATCAAGAAAGAAGAAATTGATAGTAAAGAAGAAACTAAAACAATAAAATCCAAAAAAAAGGAGGAAAAGAAAAAAAAAAACGTAAATGAACAAAAAGTCATCAGCGACCAAAGTTAATAATGAAGAAATTGAAAGTAAAAAAAACTAAAAACTGTGTGTGTTTGCTGATGCAAGATTGATAATTCACCATTAATGAAAAAAATGTCACCCCAGCTGTAATTTTGTAATGAATAATAAATGTGTCAATGATATAAGTCCTTTTTTTTTTTTTACTGATATTGTTTACTTAAGATTTCCCTAAAATAAAATAAAAAAAAAATAACAAGGAGGGAAAAGAGAAGAATGACAGTAACGGTATAAGAATGACAGCGGTAGATAGTATGAAGGTGTGTCTTAGCGGCATGATAGAAGGAGCGGCATGATTAAGTAACCAGTGAGAGGGAAAGTATGGCACACAATAAAGGAGATGGAGTTATATGTAGGGATGGAGGAAAAAGAGGAGGAAGAGGAGGAGAGAAGGGCGGTAATGACTTCCCCTGAGGACTGTAATGAGGGATCCCGGACCTTTGACTGTTGGAAAATTAAACTGTTAAATGAGTACTGAAAAAAAAAAGGCTTGTATTTGCTACTTGGTGGTGATTGGTGTATATATGTATGTATACTCAGCATTGAATACTTATGGTGTAAATGTTTATCTATCAGCGTGAAAAAAAAAGACAGTGGAAAAAAATGTTTTCAAAATTGTTAAATATAGAAATTTCTTTAAAACTTCTTTCTTTCAGTCAGTCTTTATATATATATATATATATATATATATATATATATATATATATATATATATATATATATATATATATATATATATATATATATATATATATATATATATATATATATATATATATTTTTTTTTTTATAGATTCTTCTTTATATATATTTTTCACTACCTTATTATTAATATTTTTTTTCACCTAAGACGCATGTTTCTTTTCGCTTGCCTTTTCTCTCC
>NW_026973697.1:425000-452500 GCF_035594125.1 Scylla paramamosain
AACGGCCCCACCTGTTGCGGGAGACCGGTGAACGCTCTGCCACTGGGATCATGAAGGATGACCTGCTCATGCTGAACCTCTTCCCAGAGGTGCCCACCAACACCTACTCCAGCAGGAATGAGATTATCTTTGTCATCGACCGCTCAGGTGAGGTGGAGGCAGGTGGGGCAGCTGGACAAGGTCAGTATGACCCAAGAACTGATATGATGGGATGCTGGAAGGCTTGTCAGTGCAGGACTAAGCAGATATGATGCCTTTCATAGCTTTTTAAACAGGCTGTGAGGGAGTTACTGGGGTTTTGAAGGATGTTTCCATGTTTCCAGTAATAGTTCAACAATAACTCCTTACTGTGACTCCTAAGCAGGATGTGAGGGAAGTTACTGGGATTTTCAAGGGTCCAACTCAGCAAGGTTGTACTAAGCTAACGTAAATTAACCCCAAAATTAGTTCGACTCAGTGAGTTTGTACTGTAGTTGTGCAGTGCTAACCTAACCTAAACTGACCTCACCAACAGGAAGCATGCATGGGGAAAAGATAGAGAGTGCCCGGGCAACACTTCTTCTGTTCCTGAAGAGTCTGCCTCTGGGTTGCCTCTTCAACATTGTCAGCTTCGGCTCATCCTTCTCAGTGCTCTTCAAGAAGTGAGTGGTCCAGACTGGGTTAGGATAAGTGAGAGGTCATTCTTCCTCTTCCTCCTATATTTATCTTGTCTCATCTTTCTCATCTTCTATCTTTTAATTTACTTCCATTCCTCCTCCTCCTCCACCTCCTCCTCATAGCTGCAAGCGCCGGTTTGTAAAAGTCTCACTCGTGACCAAGACTCTAGGCAAGCGATTGGTCTTTGTGGCATTTTCAAGACCCAGTGTTGGAGGCATCTAACACAGCAGTATCTGATTTCCATGCATAAACTTTTCATTTGCTCAATTTATGGTCACATCTTTTCTGAAACTTCAAAAGCGCTCTGATTAATGAGTCATGCCTTCTCTTCTCAGTCAATGCGAAGCCTGTCGTGGCAGGTTTGCCCCTCAGTATTTCCGGAATTCTTCTGCCTGCAGGTTGTGTCACCTCCAGAGTAAGATAGAGAGACTCAACGAGAAATACGAGGAGAAGTGCAAGCAGTATGAGGACGTCGTGCAACAGCTTGAAGCACTAAAAGAGTTCGTTGTCTCTAATACAGGTTGCACCTCCACAGATGTTGTTCCTGCCATCCCTGACAGACCTGCCTCCTCCACTCCAGGGGCTCCTGCCCGCCCACATGCTGTGCTTGCAGAGTCACCATTCACTTTAGTCAGTAATCGTGCCACCACCACTAATGTTAAGAAATCTTTGCCCATCTCAACACACAACAGGTACCAGATCCTAGCTGAAGAAAAGGAAGATGCACAAGAGACGAGACTGGTCGGAGACTCAATAGTCAGAGGTCAGCTCTCTGAGTTCTGTGGCAGGGCTCGTAGGACACGTAAGCGTCTATGCATGCCTGGTGGACGCTTAGACGACATCACGGCAGCATGCGACGAGGCAGCCTGCGGATCTAATAATAATACCCTCTTTATTACTCACGCAGGTACAAATGATGTCGAAAACACTAGGTCTGAAGAGCTCATGGAAAAGTTCAAGAGGATGATACAGCGCTAAATCCAATAACATTATTGTTTCAGGTATCCTCCCCTGGACCAGGGCACCGGCTGCCTTGTACAACAGAGCCTTCAGCACTAACAGCAGTCTTTGTTCTCTCTGCGCAGAGGAAGGTGTAGACTTTGTTAATCTTTGGGACAACTTTTACAATAAACCTTCTCTGTTTCAGCCGGATGGTTTACACCTGAATGGAATTGGAGCAGCACGACTTGGCAGACTCCTTAGTAATAAAGTTTCTATTTTCAGACCAAAAAAAGACCAGCAAGATCGTGTAGCTCCAGACTCTTAGTAGACTCCTCGCACAACCCAACCTCCATGTGCAACACTATAAAAGCTTGCCTAATCAACGCTCGCAGCCTTAGAAATAAATTTTCAGATTTAGAAACCCTGGCAGCTGTAGAAAACTATCACATTATTGGTATTACTGAATCTTGGCTGAACTCTGCAAACAGAGACTTTCTTGTGGAATACAACTTGCCAGGCTATGAAATGTTCAGCAGTGAAAGAAAAGACAGGATAGGAGGCGGTGTATTGCTGTATGTGAAAGCCAGTCTTCAGCCAACCATACTAAAAACTGAAAAGATTAACAATATAGATTCAGTCTTCTTGCATTTAAGAGTACGTTCTAAGAAAACTGCTATAGGTCTTATTTATAGGCCTCCGGTTCACAATGTTTCCTCTGATAAGAATTTACAAGATCAAATTACTGAAATAAGTAACACTTTTGATAGTCATCTGTGGAGACTTCAATCTACCTGTTAACTCATGGGGAAATCCACTTAACTCTCACTCTGGTCACGACTTGTATAATAATTTATTAGAATGTTCCCTAAAGCAACACGTTCAAGGACCCACACGAGGTGACAACATATTAGATCTTGTTCTTTCAACAAACGATGACTTCATATCTAACGTTAATATTGGTCCTGAATTTAGTACGGGTGACCACAAGATTGTCTCTTTTAACATCAGCCTTCAAGCATATAAGGACATTGTTAGCAACGAAAAAGTTTTCATTTATAAAAAAGGAGACTACGAGAGACTCAGGTCAATTCTTTCTGTCGCAGATTGGAACGCTGAACTTGGCGAAAGTAACATTGAAGAATCATGGGCGAAATTTAAGTAGCTACTTTTTATAAAATGGTGTGAAGACATGTATCCCTATGCGTAAAAAACGTCCATGCAAGAGAAACAAACCTAAATGGTGGACAAACAACACTGAGTCACAACTACTGCAGAAAAATCGTGCCTACAGTAAATATTTGTTCTTTCAGAATGAGGCCGATAAACTAGAATATGACAGACTCCGACGCGAATCAAAAAAGCTCATTAGACAGAGTAAGAAAAATCTAGAAATGTATATTGCAAGCATTGCTAAATCCAATCCCAAAGAATTTTACGGTTACGTTCGAAATAAAAAAGTCATTACATCTCACATTAATCAAATTACACTAGATAACGGTAATTTTGTCACCGAAGAAACTCAGATCGCGGACACACTGGATGATTATTTTGCTTCAAATTTTACAGAGGAAAATATTCATACAATCCCCGAACCATTCCTTATGCTCCACAACATAACCCCCTTAATTGTCTGCGTTTTTCATGAAAAAGAAATAATCAATTGATAAAATGAAAACTGACAAAGCCCCCGGCCCAGATGGTATTGCACCACGTGTCCTGAAAGAAACTAGATTTCAAATTTGTAAGCCCCTTTCATTGCTTTTCACCAAATCATTTAAATGCGGTAAGGTTCCCAAGGATTGGAAGTTAGCTTACGTTAAGGCGATAATTCACTTCCAAGTCCAGTTCTGGTCACCCCATTACAAGAAAGATATAGACAAGCTGGAGAGAGTCCAAAGAAGAGTTACCAAGTTGATCCCACGACTGCGGAACAAGCCTTATGAGGAGCGCTTGAGGGAACTCAACTTGTTCAGCTTAGAGAAACGGCGAATGCGAGGAGACTTAACTGAGCTGTTTAAAATGTGTCGGGGCTTTGATAACGTAAATGTAAACAACTATATCATCATTGACAGTTCCAACACCACTAGAAATAATGGTTACAAGATTATAGGTAAGCGTTTCAGATCAGACGAGGCTAAGTATTATTTCTTCAATAGAATTATAAGTGTCTGGAACTCTCATCCAGCATATATTGTCGATAGTAATACAATAGAAACTTTTAAACAAAGGTTGGACAATCACCTCGCAGCAATCCCTCATATAATATACTTTGCGTACTTTTTTTTTTTTTTTTAGTTACTGTAGTGAATAGTATAATTTCTCTTTCATCCTTTCCTATCACATCTTAGCCTTTCCTTCTCCCTATGCTCTCTTGTTTTCCTTCCTTTGAACCCTAGTGTCCTCCAGCCTCTAACTCTTAGAATCTGTAGTGGTAGTGGTAGAATAGACACACAGACAGCCTCGTTAGGCCCAGTAGGGCTGTTGCTGTCTGTTCATTCCTTTGTATTCCTTTGTATTCCTCCTCCTCTTGTGCCAATAAAAAAAAAAAAAAAGCGGTAGTCAAAAATTGAAGGATAAGTGTCTTGAAACCTCCCTCTTGAAGGAATTCACGTCATAGGAAGGTGGAAATACAGAAGCAGGCAGGGAGTTCCAGAGTTTATCAGAGAAAGTGATGAATGATTGAGAATACTGGTTAACTCTTGCGTTAGAGAGGTGGACAGAATAGGGATGAGAGAAAGAAGAGTCTTGTGCAACGAGGCCATGGGAAAAGGGGAGGCATGCAGTTAGCAAGATCAGAAGAGCAATTAGCATGAAATTAGCGGTAGAAGACAGCTAGAGATGTAACACTGTGGCGATGAGAGAGGCTGAAGACAGTCAGTTAGAGGAGAGGAGTTGATGAGATGAAAAGCTTTTGATTCCACCCTGTCTAGAAGAGCAGTATGAGTAGAACCTCCCTCAGACATGTGAAACATACCCTATACATGGATGGATAAGGATGGTACAGAGTTAGCAGATAAGGGGGGGGGGGGTGAGAAAAACTGGCGGAGACATCTCAGAACACCTAAATTCTTAGAAGCTGTTTTAGATAAAGATGAGATGTCAAGTTTCCGGTTCAGATTATAAGTAAAGGACAGACCGAGGATATTCAGTGTAGAAGAGGGGGACAGTTGAGTGTCACTGAAAAAGAGGGGATAGTTGTCTGGAAGGTTGTGTCGAGTTGATAGATGAAGGCATGAGTTTTTGAGACATTGAACAATAGTAAGTTTGCTCTCCCCCAATCAGAAATTTTAGAGAGATCCAAAGTCATGCGCTCTGTGGCTTCCCTGCGTGAAAGGTTTACTTCCTGTAGGGAAGTAAAGTCCTCTAGGGTTGGACGTCTATGAAAAGACGTGGAATAAGTGCAGGGTGGTATCATCAGCGTAGGAGTGTTTGGTTTAGATCATTGATGATTAATAGGAAGAGAGTGGGTGACAGGACAGAACCCTGAGGAGCTGCACTGTTAATAAAATTAAAACAGTGACTGTCTACTACAGCAGCAATAGAACAGTCAGAAAGGAAACTCGAGATGAAGCAACAGAGAGAAGGATAGAAGCCATAGGAGGGTAGTTTGGAAATCAAAGCTTTGTGCCAGACTCTATCAAAAGCTTTAGATATGCTTAATTCAACAGCAAAAGTTTCACCAAATTCTCTAAAAGAGGATGACCAAGACTCAGTAAGGAAAGCCAGAAGATCACCAGTAGAGCTGCCTTGACGGAATCCATACTGACAATCAGATAGAAGTTGTGAAGTGATAGATGTTTAAGAATCTTCTTGTTGAGGATAGATTCAAAAACTTAAATAGGCAGGAAATTACAGCAATAGGACGGTAGTTTGAGGAATTAGAACGGTCACCCTTTTTAGGAACAGGCTGAATGTAGGCAAACTTCCATCAAGAAGGAAAGGTAGATGTTGACAGACAGAGTTAAAAGAGTTTGACTAGGCAAGGTGCAAGCACGGAGGCACAGTTTCAGAGAACAATAGGAGGGACCCCATCAGGTCCATAAGCCTTCCGAGGGCATGAAAAACATTATTGCGAAGAATTTCAATAGGTAGCATGAAGTAGTCAGATGGTGGAGGAGAGGGAGGAACAACCCCTGAATCGTCCAAGATAGAGTTTTTAGCAAAGGTTTGAACGAAGAGTTCAGCTTTAGACATAGATGTGATAGCACTAATGCCATCTGGTTGAAATAAAGGAAAGAAAGAAGAAGCAAAGTTATTGGAGATATTTTTAGCTAGATACCAGACATCACAAGGGGAGTTAGATCTTGAAAGTTTTTCACACTTTCTATCAATAAAGGAGTTTTTTCGCTAGTTGAAGAACAGACTTGCCATGGTTCTGAGCAGAAAAAAATAAAGTGCATGAGATTCTGGTGATGGAAGGCTTAAGTATCTTTAGTGGGCCACCTCTCTATCCTGTATAGCACAAGAAGAAGCAGTGTTAAACCAAGCTTTGGAAGGTTTTGATCGAGAAAAAGAGTGAGGAATGTACGCCTCCATGCCAGACACTATCACCTCTGTTATGCGCTCAGCACACAAAGACGGATCTCTGACACGGAAGCAGTAGCCATTCCAAGGAAAATCAGCAAAATACCTCCTCAGGTTCTCCCAACTAGCAGAGGCAAAATGCTAGAGGCACCTTCACTTAGGGGGATCCTGAGTAGGGACTGGAGCAATAAGATAAGATACAGATATGAGGTTGTGATCTGAGGAGCCCAATGGAAAAAGTCAAGAATGTTGGGCATATCTCTAAGACAGTCAGGAAGACGAGTAGGGTGTCGCACCAATTGCTCTAGGTCATGGAGGATAGCAAAGTTGAAGGCTAGTTTACCAGTATGGTCAATGAAGGGAGAGGAAAGCCAAAGCTGGTGGTGAACACTAAAGTCTCCAAGTATGGAGATCTCTGAAAAAGGGAAGAGAGTCAGAATGTGCTCCACTTTGGAAGTTAAGTAGTCAAAGAATTTCTTATAGCCAGAGGAGTTAGGTGAGAGGTATACAGCACAGATAAATTTAGTTTGAGAGTGACTGTAGTCGTAGCCAGATGTTGGAAATCTCTGAAGTTTCAGGAGCGTGGGCACGCGAGTAGGATAGAGAAATTAGGAGAGAGCAGAAAAAGGGTTACTGTCAGTTGCCTTAGACGCCTTTGTTTCAGTGAGGAAAAGAAGATGAGGTTTAGAAGAATAGAGGTGGTGTTCTACAGATTGAAAATTAGATCTTAGACCGTGAATATTGCAGAAGTTAATGAAGAAAAAGTTGACGGGGGTGTCAAGACACCTCATAAGAGCAGTCCGACTTGGGGACATTTGAGGTCCCCTCCCCAAATGGGAACTCCGAGGCTGGTGTAGGAGTCGCCATGATAATTTTTAATTTTCGAGTGAAGGGTGTGTGTGTTATTAGGTGCTTGTAGTTTTGTGTGGAGGAAGAGAGTTGTCTTTAAAGGGCAGGCTCTGACTGCCCCCTTGTGTTGTGAGACACAAAGAGAAATGTTTAATGAGGTCACAGCTGGGTTTAATGATAAGTTCACAGCACCCCCTGAATAGTGTTTTAGACCTCACTGGGAGTAATTATTATTTCAGCGGGTGCCTACTGTCTTCTGTGTGTGTGTGTGTGTGTGTGCTTACCGTAATCCTTGTGGTGTGACTGTTGCAGGGGGAGTCGTGTGTACTCAGAGGCAACGCTGCGTGAGGCATGCCAGCTGCAGGCCGCGATGAAAGCCGACATGGGGGGCACAGAAATCCTGGCGCCACTCAAGGACATCTATGACAAGCCACCCATACCTGGCTACTCATGACAGGTGGGAAGAGCCAACGGATTTGTTTGTTTTGTTTATTTATGGGGCTTCTCTCTCTCTCTCTCTCTCTCTCTCTCTCTCTCTCTCTCTCTCTCTCTCTCTCTCTCTCTCTCTCTCTCTCTCTCTCTCTCTCTCTCTCTCTCTCTCTGTCAGGTTAGGTGAAGTGAGGTGAGGTGAAGAGTCAGGTTAGGTGAGGTGAAGTAAAGTGAAGTGTTAGGTGAGGTAATAAGAAGAGTTGGATGATACTGAAGTAATATTAACGTCTTCATCTGAGGGTTAGGTTAGGTTTAGGTTCACTCAGTTCATTAATCTCCTTGGTGATCCCTTCATTGTGTAGACGATGAGTTGCAAAGGCACTGTACTTTGCCCAGAAATAAACAGTATCTGGAAATGAGTAGGATGTTTGGTGGTGTGTGTGGCAGGGAGACTGTTCAACATAAGTTCAACATGAGTTCTCCCTTCTATCAGTTTAATGAAAGCTGTGAGGGTTTCCAAGAGTGTGTTCACCACTAGTACTGACTGAACAGAGGTGATGTGAAGGGTGAGGTGGTGTGTGGCAGGGTGGGCTGTTGACAGTTTCACAAGGATTCTACAGTTTAGCGAAAGTTATTGGTATTTTCAAGAACTTGTTCAATTTTTTAATTGATTGAACAAAGAGTTTATACCTTCCACTTACAGTCTTTTATGGAAAATATTGCAGTTTCCAAGTGTTATTTCATGAATATAGTCATTGCCAAACACTGCCATCCCAGCAGTAAAAAGATCATCCTCAAGATTCTGATTAAAATAATCTGTTGCCTGTGAAAAACAGTCATGATGTGAGAACATAGAACACTTCTTACACAATACACAAGGACTGGTGCAGGAAGCCATCTGGCCTACATGTGGCAGTCCCTGTTTGAAGCACACCTGCCTGTTTCCACCTGTCATCCCCATCCATTCATGTGTCTAATCTCCTTTCAAAGCTCCCTAATGACTCAGCACTAACAACCTGATTCTTGAGTCCCTTCCATTCATCCACCATTCTGTTTGAGAACCAATTTCTTCCAGTCCTTTTTTAAGTATAACTTTTTTTTTTTTCAAGCTTGAATCTATTATCTCTTATCATCTCCATCCATACATTTATCTCATCTTTTAAAGCTCCCTAATGACTCAGCACTAGCAACCCGATTCCTGTGTCCATTCTGTCCACCCAGCACTGTTTGACAAGGTGCATTTAGAAGTGCTATTCATTAGGTGCGCTATCTCTGTGTGTACTTTATTTCCGTGCACCAGTCTTGCATCTTGTTGCTCTTGTGCTGCTCAAACCACAACACTTTTGTAACGTGTCTTTTTCTCTCTCTCCTCAGATTTAAGGTACATGTCGCATTCTTACTCACAGCAGCAGCGTGATTTGTCCGAGAGGGAAAAACAAAGAAAAGAAAATGTGAAAAATGTTAAAAATATATCTTTCAAGAGAAAGAAAAATTAAAAACGTGAAAATGTGAATAAAAGTAAAAAATAAAGAAGAAAAATAAGATATTGTAATACAATTATGTATGTGTGTGAAAACCGTAACGTAAAAAATAAAACAGAAAAAAGGAAATAAAAGAAAAATAGTAAAATGATGTATATCAATGGGAAAAACGGAACTTGAAAAGGACAAAAAAAAAAAAGGAAAAAAAAAATTCAAAATTATTGAAGCATGTGTGAAAAAAAAGTTAATTTGATGAAGAGGATAAATTAGCTTTTTTTCCTGCATAAACTTGAGCCTTGCTTTTCATGCGGCAAGAAAAACAAAGTAAAACAATGGACGTGTTTGTAAAAAAAAAATGCAAAGAAAAAGAAAAAAAAATGTAACAATTATGGATGGATTCATCCAAGAGAATGAAATTACACGAAGGAAAACGAAAATACGAAGAAATGTGAAAAAGATATGTGAAGAAAATCATTAAATAAAAAAACGCTAAAAAGAAAAAAAAAATAAGAAAAAGAAGAAGAAGAATATTATATAATAAAATTATGTATATAAGTGTGAAAACCGTAGCTTGTTCAAGAGGATGAAATAAAGAAAAGAAAAAAAGAGAATATATGTTCCTGAATATATGTATATAGTTTGTGTAAAAAAAGAAACTTGAAGAATAAAAAAAAATGAAATAAAAAAAAAAAATAAAATAAAAAAAAGTAATTTAAAGAGAATAAGGAAAAAAAAGATAAACAAAAATAAAAAGAAACAGGTGCTAAGATTATGGATGGATGCGTGAAAAACTTACTTGATGAAGAAGATAAATTGTCTTTTTTTTTTTATCCTGCATGAGTCTGAGCCTTGCCTTTTATGCAGCACCAACATTATTGCGGTGGAAAAATGCGAAATAAAGGAAAAAAAAATTATAGTAAATATTTTATATATATATATATATATATATATATATATATATATATATATATATATATATATATATATATATATATATATATATATATATATATATATATATATATATATATATATATATATATATATATATATATATATATATATATATATATATATATATATATATATATATATATATAAAGAGGATTAAAAATAAAAGAAAACGAAAGAAAGAAGAAAATAAGCAGTAAAATAACGGATTGATATGTGAAAAAATATAAAGAAAAAAGAAAAATCATGTACCCTAATTAGGGATGTTTGTGAGAAAAGGGTTACTTGTGTGAGACGATGAAATAAAACAAAGAAACAGGAAAACAAAGAAAAGGGGAAACATATGACTTACTGATGAGCAAAAAAACAAACTGAAACGTGAAAAAAAAAAAAAAATAAAAGAGCACAATCTTGCAATACAGTTACGTATGTATATAAGTGTGAAAGTCGTAAGTTGTCCAGAAGGATGACATGAAGAAAAGAAAAAAAAATAATGTTGTAGAAAAATATGTATATAGTATGTGTGAGTTAATCATGATGAAAAAGAATAAAGGAAAAAAGAATAAAATAAAAGGAAAAAAATAAAAACACGTAACTTGAAAAATAAAGAACAAAAGATATATTTGTAAACAAGACGTAACACGTTCAAGAGAATGTAAAAGAAAATACAAAAAAAAAAAAGGAAAATGCGCACTGTAATTATGGATGTTTGCGTGAAAAGCGGAACTTGTTGAAGAGGATGAAATATAACAAAGAACAAAGAAAAAATGCAGTAAAATTACGTATATATGTCTGAGAAATGTAAATTGAAAAGGATAAAAAAATAACGAAAAAAAGAAAAAAAAGAGACATTAATGGATGTATGTGTGAAAAACTTAACATGATGAAGAGGATAAAAGTATTTTTAACAAAAGAAATTGGTGTCTTGTTTTTCATGCACTAACAACATTATTTCTTTGAAAAAAAAAAAAAACATGCAATGAAATTAAAAGGGAAAAAAAGAAAAGTGTAGTAAAAAAATGAATGCATATGTGAAAATAACAATTTCTCGAAGAGAACAACAAAAAGATTAAAAAGCATGAAAAAATAAATATATAGTAAAAAGAAAATATTTATATAAGAGAGAAAAAGACAATTTGTTCAAGAGAATGAAATGAAGAAAAAAAAAGAAAGAAAAAATCAACTTCAACAAAAAATTATTTTGGAAGTATGTGCAAAAAAATAAATAAAAAATGAAATAAATAAATAAATAAATAAATAAAAACAAATAAAGAAAAAAAAATAGAAAGATAATGAAAGTAAAAATGAAAAAATATATTGTAATAAAATTAAGTATATATATATATATATATATATATATATATATATATATATATATATATATATATATATATATATATATATATATATATATATATATATATATATATATAATGATAATTATAATAATAATATTATTATTATTATACCCATTAATACTTCTACTACTACTACCACTACTACTACTACTACTACTACTACTACTACTACAAAATAACGGATTCATATGTGAAAAATATAAAGAAAAAAGAAAAATCATCTACCCTACCTCTAGCGAGGGTAGGGTGGTTGTAAACATAGTAGCAGTAGTGGTAGTAGCAGTAGTAGTGGTAGTAGAAGTATTAATGGGTAGTAGAAGTATTAATGGGTATGATAATAATAATATTATTATTTGATAATATATTGCCCCTTGCAGCTCTCACCTCCCGTGGGAGGCACAGGGAGGTGTTGCTCTCTCACCTCCCGTGGGCAGCTCCGTCACCTATTGTGTGTTTGTTAGGCCCACGTGGTGACGAAGCTCCATCACCACGTGGTGTTGTGTGCTTGTTAGGCACACGTGGCGATGGAGAGGATGCCCTTGAAGTTTCTTGTGAGTTCTGACTTGTGAGTTCTGAGTGGGGTTTGAACCTCGGCGTCCCTCACTCAAAACTCCAAAGTCCATCACTCTACCCACTGGGCCACGAGGACCCATAGTAGTGGGTGTAAGGTTGGGGTATTTCCCCGTATTGTTTTCACGTCACTAAATATCACTGTAGCTTAATGATACTTTTTGTGTAGATGCGTACTGTCGTGAAACATGTTCATGAGGAGTTACAACCAGATTTATGTAAAAGAAAAAAATAGAAAAATAAAAATATGCAAAATAGAAGATGGTCTTGCTAATTGCAACATAACTCTTCAACATTTTAATTCAGTCAGTGTTTGAAGTAGTTCGTCATGCAGGGGAGCATTTTTTCTAGGTCTGTCAATAACTACTTCTTTAACAAGTCATCGTAAAATTAATATTTATTAGAATAATTATTAGAAAACTTTTTTATTCGTATGAAAATATTTTCTTAAATGTTTTTTTTTTATTTTGATAGAAAAAAAAAAGGGTCAGTGTCGATCATAGAGCATTTATCTATAAACAACAACAAAAAATATGAAAAGCTGTTGATGAATGTGAAGGACGTGTGAGCAAGAGTGCAAATGTCTGCATCTCCAGAAAACGGCGCCTGCCCCTCGCTCTGCTGGCTGCTTGCCTCGCACTTTTCTCTTGGCGGGTGTTTCATCGTGCCATCCAGTACATACAGGCGTCTCAAAGTGTTTGCTGAGACAGGTGTGCCAGTGTCGCTGTAGACATTGCTCTCTGTGTGCCCAGGCCTGAGATGTGACGCTGCCTGTGCCGCGGCAAAGTCCACCCTTGCTTTCATGGCTCTCTTGTGTTGCGCAAGAGAACCAAATGTTGTGGTGCACGGACTCCTTGTCTTTTGGCTTTTGTTACCTGGACATCACAGTACATACATGTGTACTTAGTGAAGTATAAACATTCTCTCTCTCTCTCTCTCTCTCTCTCTCTCTCTCTCTCTCTCTCTCTCTCTCTCTCTCTCTCTCTCTCTCTCTCTCTCTCTCTCTCTCTCATACAATTATGTGCATAATTATAAAAACCGTAACTTGCTCAGGAGGATGAAAGAAAGGAAAGAAAAACGTTGAAGAAAAATATGCATATAACATGTGTGAAAGAAAAAACTTGATCATGAAAAAAATAAAGAAAAGAAATAAATATAAGATAACACAAGTTAAAAAGAATGAAAAACGTAACTTAAGAGTTAAAAAAAAAAAAAAAAAATTCAAAGAAAAAGTAAAATACGTGCTGTAATAATATTATCGATGTTTGTGTGGAAAGCGTAACTTGATCAAGAGGATAAAACAAAAACAAAACAAAAAAAAATAGGAAAAAAGGAGAAGGTAGTAAAATTATGTATGGAAAACAAAACCTGAAAATTACAAAAAAAAAAGAAAAAAGAAAAACAATAAGATATGCAGTAAAATTAAGGATGCCTGTGTGAAAAAGAAAGACAGTGTGAAGAAGAAGATGAATTGTGTGTTTTCCTGCAAGAATCTGAGCCTTGCTTGTCACGCAGGAAGAACATTTTCTCTGTGAAATAAATGAAAAAAAAAAAAGAAAGACAGCGTGAAGAAGAGGATTAATTGTGTGTTTTCCTAGAAGAATCTGAGCCTTGCTTGTCACGCAGGAAGAACATTTTCTCTGTGAAATAAAAAAAAAAAACACGAAAAAAAGAAAATAATGTATAAAAATTTTACATATGTGTGTGAAAAACGTTCCCCAAAAAGAATTAAAACAGGAAAAGAAAAACCAACAAAATATAAACCAAAATAATGGATGCATTTGTGAAAAAAATAAAGGAAATAAATACGCAATGTGGATGTTTGTGTGAACAGCGGGATTTGTCCGAGAGGGAAAACAAGGAAAAGAAAATGTGAAATATGTGAAAAATATATCTTTCAAGAGAATGAAAAAATAAAAACGTGAAAATGTGAATAAAAAAAATAATAAAGAAGAAAAACAAGATATTGTAATACAATTATGTATGTGTGTGAAAACCGTAACGTAAAAAAATAAAACAGAAAAAAAAGAAATAAAAAAATTAGTAAGGTTATGTATATCAATGGGAAAAACGGAACTTGAAAAGGACAAAAAAGAAAAATGAAAAAAAAATGTAGTAAAATTATTGAAGCATGTGTGAAAAAGTTAATTTGATGGAGAGGATAAATTAACTTTTTTTCCTACATAAACTTGAGCCTTGCTTTTCATGCGGCAAGAAAAACAAATGTAAAACGGACGTGTTTGTAAAAAAAATGCAAAGAAAAAAAAAATGTAACAATTATGGATGGATTCATCCAAGAGAATGAAATTACACGAAGGAAAACGAAAATACGAAGAAATGTCAAAAAGATATGTGAAGAAAATCATTAAATAAAAAAACGCTAAAAAGATAAAAAAAAAAAAAAAAAAAAAAAAATATTTTATAATAAAATTATGTATATAAGTGTGAAAACCGTAGCTTGTTCAAGAGGATGAAATAAAGAAAAAAAAAAAGAGAATATATGTTCCTGAATTTATGTATATAGTGTGTGTAAAAAAAAAGAAACTTGAAGAATAAAGAAAAAAATGAAATAAAAAACATCTTTCCCGACTGTTAACTTGGTGTACTCTTCAGGAATAACATAGCCAGTGCGAGTCAGGGGAATTGGAGGAGCTTGTTGAGCGTCCTGTCGTCACTGCCGCACGTAGCGGCTCGTAGTAGATGTGGACGGCACATGAGCCAGTGAATGTTCATCCACTTTTGACAAAACGTTAGCCACCAAAGCACGAGAACATTCTTGAGTAGAAGTAGCATCAGCTTTCAGCTCGCCCATGGCCTCCCTCGACTTCACAGCCGCAGCAGTCGTGGAATGATTGTGCCCGTTCGCACTTTCACGATAGTGAAGGTTTCATCCCCTACTGTTGTGTGAACAAGAGCCTTGCATGCAGTAGCCTCACATCGCCAGTATTGCTTGGTTCCATCGGCGTTTTTCTTCTGTGCAGCGTAGATGAAGTTAAGATCATCAACAAGCTTTTCCCTGCCACGCCTTGATGGGATTGTGTGCGGCATGCTGCTCTGACTGTGGTGGCCCACGTACTGAAAAGTGAAAATAGAAAACCGAACCAGTGAACGGTAGTCAAGCTAACAACCTGATGTATCAAATCATGATTCGAACAACACACTCACACAACATCACAAACACACACACACACACACACACATTGATGGTCGGATCTTGTCGTAGTAATGGAGTTTCGTAACTAACGCGACAAAAATACAGCCAAGGGAACGAATCACCCTAGGGGACAAATAACCCTAGGGTTCCAATCCTCCAGGGATGAATACCCCGGGGATGAAGCAACCGGGACATTTCACCCGGGGACGAATCACCCTAGAACCAGTAGTAGTAGTAGTAGTAGTAGTAGTAGTAGTGATGGTGGTGGTGATGGTAATATTGATAATAGTAGTAGTAGTAATAGTAGTAGTAGTAGTGATGGTGGTGGTGGTGGTGGTAGTAATATTGATAATAATAGTAGTGTAGTAGTAGTAATAGTAGTAGTAGTAGTAGTAGTAGTAGTAGTAGTAGTAATGGTGGTGATGATGGTGTTAGTAATATCGGTAGTAGTAGTAGTAGTAGTAGTAGTAGTAGTAGTAGTAGTAGTAATGGTGGTGATGATGGTGTTAGTAATATCGGTAGTAGTAGTAGTAGTAGTAGTAGTAGTAGTAGTAGTAGTAGTAGTAGTAGTAGTAGCAGTAATAGTAGTAGTAGTGGCAGCAGCAGCAGCATATGTTTGTTAATGGAATCGGCAGCGATAAGGTCATCTCCCCCATCCTAACAAAATAATACAACGGTAATCGGTAATAAATCATCAATGAAGTTTCACATTACAATAGCCTGTAACATGGAGTCATAAATATTCCTCATATCACATCATTAAGTCGTTAATAATAACAAAAACTTAACTATTGTAATATACAATTATATATAACACAAAAATAAAACGAACATCCCCCGTAACATTTCATAAACCACAATACAAAAATAACAAGCCTGAGTGCCCAGTTCTCTTGCAGCGCTTTTATTTATTTATTTATTTTTTTTCTGTAGTGTTATTAATCCCCAACCTATGTTCGTGCGCCCCTATGCACTGTTTTGTAACCAACCTTTCTTTAATAAACTGTTAAACTGCGACTGATGTACAGGCACAGTACAAGGTTTTCGGTACAGGTCAGAGTACGTTTCAGAAAAGATGGGATTGCTATTTTTGCTGTTCGAACTTTCTTAGGTTTCGAGACGTGAGCTCGAGGCGATGAAGGGTCGAGCCTGAGGGACTTCCCATTTTTCAGTGTGTGTGTCGTGGTGGCGAGGAGCGGTGGTGTAGCTTCCTTTGGCTGCTGCTCCTCCTGCTCCTCCTTTCTTTTCCCCCTTTAGTCTTTTTTAACGCTTGTCCTCGTGTCCCTCTTCCTCTTCGTTGCCTTTCCATCGTTATCGTTATCATCATCCTCGCCCTCTCCGCTGGCTTTGTGTTCCTCACCTTACATCTGCAGATGGGGCTCACCCTCCTCTTCCTTTTTCTGCTGCTTCAACGCTTCTCGATTTTAGTTTTCTTTCTCTTCGTTCTCATCTTTTATCTTGTCCTCCACCACTCCTCTCCACACGAACAAGGACACACACACGCCACACTGTCACTGTCGATCCGGTGTCATTGCAACGTCTTGTTCAGGTGAGTTTCAAGCCTTGTATTAAACAGTGGAAGTTTGCTTATCTCGTTGCAAGCGTGTGTGTGTGTGTGTGTGTGTGTGTGTGTGAGTGTGTGTGTGTTAGTTTTCATGATGTTTATAGATAAGTTTGATAAGTTTTTGTTTCATATTTCCAAGTTGGATGTAGTTCTTAAACAGTTTTTATGTAGTTTTCATGATTTTTATGGGTAAGTTTTGTTTTCATATTTCCAAGATACACGTATATCTATTTTATTTTTTTAAAGTGTTGGTAATGGTACTCAGACTCTTTACGTCCCTCCATCATCACCAGTTTGCTTGTTTTCTCCCTCGCTTCTCCACTCGTTGGCATTTTCTCCTCCTCCCTCACTGTTTACTTGTTCTCTTCCTCCACCCTTCGCTCGTTCCTCGTTTTGCACCCTCCCACTCCTTTATGTACTTCTCTATCTTCCCTCTTGCCTCTTCTCAAGTTAATTTGTTCCTGCATCAGTAGTGAGATTTTAAAATATTTGGTAGTATTCCCAGTATCACGTGAACATTGATAATTTTTCCAATAGGTTTACAATTATTACCCTTCATCTTCTTTCCATCCTGCCCCCTGCCACCTTCCCTGCCTCCACCCGTGCCTCCTTCCTCAGACTCTACCCCCTGCTGGCCTCTGTTACTTCTTGCTGCTTTCCTCTCTCCTTCCTCCTCCTCCACTGTTCTTTCTTTGCCTGTCAGTTGGTTTCTTGCAGCATTCCACCGTTTTCCTTCTCCCTCCCTCCGCTCTAAACGTCAAGATGATAAATTTCGTTCTCTTGTTCGTTTGCTGTCTCCTGTCTACCACTTCTCTCTCCCCTTTCCTCCCTCCCTCTTCAGAGATTTATTTCCTTCACTGGTGGATGGAGAGTTGTGCATCGTGGAAGGAGGAGAGGCTGGGGAGGGGGAGTAAGGGAATGTTAGATGGCTAAGTTAGATGTACTTGGCTTCATTATCGCTTCTTTTCATGGTAATTTGGTGGTATTAGCTGGTGGTACTACTACTACTACAACTAATTATTATTATTATTATTATTACAGGATACAAGCTCTTCAAGGGTCATTCGGTCCCTCGTTTCCCCCTGATTCATGTGTTTCCTCCTTTACTCGTTAACTAGTTACTTTTTCTCCACGCCTCCATCCCCATCCTCTTCTTCTCCTTCCCTACTTTCTCTCCTCGTCCCCCTCCTCGTTTCCCTTCCTCCCTCCCTCCCTCCCTCCCTCCCTCCTAGAATTGCCTCCCAACTATTTCGTAATTAATCGTAAATCGTCCTTCTGGTGATTCATGGTTTAAAAATATTATAATTTACGTGATGCTTGTTAATGTTAAAAGTTCCTTGAATACTGGCAATGTACGCGACGTGCGTCTCGCTGATATATTTTTCATCATCCTCTTCGCGCTTCCGACTTCTGCCCTGAATATTTCTCTTTCCCTTTTCCTCTTTTCTTTAACTAACCCTCTGTTAAGATCCCCACCTTTGCGTCTTTTTTTTTTTTTTTTCATCCGCCACCACCACCTCTGTCTGTCTGTGCCTCGCCCCTTTCTGTTTATCTTTGTCTATCTCTTGTCTGTCTTTCTTTCTCTGTCAGCGTCTGCCTCTCGTCGATTCCCTTTCAGTTTTCTGTTATCGCTTACTCGTACGTGTGATAAATTACACAGATCTTTATAATTTCTTGTTTCACTTCCAAAAGCTGCTAGTATATTTACTCCATTGCTGTCTCGGTGCAAGTTTTCAAGTCCTTGAAATAATTAGGCAGTCAGTTATTTGTTATTGACGAGGATTACGGAACAACAACAATAACGAATTAACGCTTTTAGATGGTTGTGATACGTATACCACCTGTTTACCAAATATAATAATAGGAGCTTCAACTCTTGCGATCCGTATTCAAACATTTGCTATCGTTCTTGTTAACACAGAAAATTAAGCAATTATAAGTGTTAGAGATTACACAAATTTCTTTGGTTTGTAACAGGAAACCGGAACAAGGAGACATGAAAGTTGGCTGTGGCTGTGGTGAGCGGCGGCGGCGGCGGCGGCGGCGGCGGCGGCGGCGGCGACGGCGACGGCGGTGGCGGCGACGACGACGACGACGACGACGACGACGACGTGTGGCGTGGCGAGCGGGTTTCTGCAGTATCCCTCTCCTTCCCGTTTTCTGTTATTCCCCGTTCTCTTCCTCCGCCTATATAGTGTACTGCTACTCGCTCTTGTACGGTGACTTTTTTTTTTCCTTCGTTGCAATATTTTGTCTGTTTTCTCTTTTCTTTTCTTCTCGTGCTTTTTATTCACATTATTATTTCTTATTCTATTTTGTTTATTTTGTGTGTTTGTACGTGTGTATTTTCCTCTTCCACATTTTATTTGGATTTTCTTAATTTTTCTCGTATTTTTCTATTCTCCTATTCTTCCTTGTATCACACACACACACACACCGCGTAGTGTAGTGGTTGTTAGCACGCTCGGCTCACAACCAAGAAGGCCTGGGTTCGAATCCCGGGAGCGACGAGGCAAATGGGTGAGCCTCTTAATGTGTAGCCCCTGTTCACCTAGTAGCAAGTAGGTAAGGGATGTAACCCGAGGGGTTGTGACCTCGCTGTTTCGGTGTGTGGTCACACACATACACACACACACTTCATCGTCTCTTACTACCGATGCCGTTGCTATGACAAGTATTTTATATTAAATGAATTTATTATTTATTAATTTATTCGCTTATTATTATTATTATTATTATTATTGTTATTATTATTAAATAATTTGCATATTTATTTATCTACATATATTATTTATCTACATATATTATTTTTATTTTATTATTATTATTATTATTTATTTTATTTATTTATTTTTATTTTTGTGTGTGTGTCGGGGATGAGTTTTACAGCTCTCATCGCAAGTTGTATTAAAATTCAATAGCCACATTTGCTCTCTCGTGTATATATTGTTTAGTGTTATCAGCGGTTCTTAAGAAACAGGATTTTAAGAGATTATAAACTTTACGTGATATTAAGTTTTGTTTGGTTAACACTTGATGCGCTTCATCCTTCTCTCGCTCTTTGTTCGTGTTTCATTCTCTTTCCTCATGTAAACTGCTGTCCTCATTCGTTTGTTCCCTTCTTTTATGCACTTCAACCATCCAGCCACAATTTCTCGGTTGCCTCTGCACTTGTGTTGTTGTCTTGTTCATCTTGTATTCTAAGGCAATGGAACAGTCCGTTGATTTCTGTTGCTATTTTTAAATTCTTGCACTATATACATTTTTCATAGATTTTCCTCACCACACGCCACCACCGTCCCTGTTGATGCTGCCGTCAACTTTATTGGTGAGCCTTGCGTCCCAAACCTTTTTTTTTCCCTCTCTCCTGTATTCCTCACCGCTCGTTTAGGCTGTCATCTTTCCCTTCCCCTTTCTCTTTCTTTTCACCACTTTCACCTCTCTCTCTCTCTCTCTCTCTCTCTCTCTCTCTCTCTCTCTCTCTCTCTCTCTCTCTCTCTCTCTCTCTCTCTCTCTTGTTTTGGAATAAATTATTTAAAAATATCGTGTTTATTTACGTGATTTTTTTTCTCATGCTTTTCTTGTCCCCATTTCCTTTCTCTCAGCTTCCATTTATTTTTCTTGAATAAATTCTAAGGCGTTAAAGCAAGAGAGCAAGATACCGAGAGAACAATATCTGCGTGTAATGTTCACCACCACGGTCTTGGAGATCACGTGTTAGACCAAAGCGAGCTATATATGTATACACCTCAGGGAAAGCGTAGAGTTCATGGCATCCTGATCAGTGAGTAAGCCTGGGAATTTTCTTAAACCACTCATCTAATCCTGTTTTTCATGTAGGAGGGGGTGAAGGAGAATATATCTGCTCCCTCTTCATGATCGCCTCTATATGTATGCTCAGGGAGATCAGTAACTTCTCGCTAGAAATAAACTACTACTACATTAGAAATTACTACTACTACTACTACTACTACTACTATTACACTAGAAATAAACTACTACTACTACTACTACATTAGAAATAAACTACTACTACTTCATTAGAAATTGCTGCTGCTACTACTACTACTACTAGAAATTGCTACTACTAGTACTACTACATTAGAAATAAACTACTACTACTTCATTAGAAATTGCTGTTGCTGCTACTACTACTACTAGAAATTGGTGCTACAACTACTATTACTACTACTACTACTACTACACTATAAATAACAAGGAAAAACTGCAACAGCACTAAGAATAACTAATTTCAACATGGAAAATAACAATATAAACAACAACAAAAACAAAAATCAAAATCATTCACAAAAACTACAACCTCAGCAACAAGAGCAACAACGACGGAATAATTGAAAAGGTTATGGAAACATCAACAAAAACAACACTGGCATCGTTATCGCTTCTCGCTGTCAGCTCATCGCTCACATTTACGCCATCATCCTCGTAAAAGATGACGAACGACCTCCATTTTTTTTATTTTGCGAGAGAGAGAGAGAGAGAGAGAGAGAGAGAAAGAGAGAGAGAATTCCCACAGATTGAGACAAGGGGTGAGAAATTCAGAAATGCTTCAGGGTACAAGTTCTACGAGATGTAACTATCATTGTATCACACTGTCAAATATGTAAAGTTTTGGTGTAGAATACTTGAACGCAAAATATCCCTGCACATTGTTAAAGTAGAAGTTTCCAGTTGCCAGTCACGACCCACCTGAAAGGGTACGGTGCATCTTTAAATATGATGAATTGAAAGTATATCAGTCGTTACTGCTTCCTGGCATTTTGATGTGAGATGAATGTCTCAGTCTTCCATCAGCGCTCTCTCTCTCTCTCTCTCTCTCTCTCTCTCTCTCTCTCTCTCTCTCTCTCTCTCTCTCTCTCTCTCTCTCCCTGGATTCATCAGTAGTTTATTATACGTACCTTTTTTCGTCAGATTGTGTTTTTCCGTAATCCTGCAGAACCAAAATAGAAAAAAAAAAAAAAAACTTATAACGATATAGTTTTGGAATATCTTTAGAGAAGATCAACCAAAAAGTTAATATTGACATTGCAAACTTTGGCTGCAGAGTGGTGGTCAGATAAGTAAAGTTTAATCGAACCTTTCCATCCCTTGACAAAAATTTCTCAGACGGTTAAAACTCAAAGGCTGGCTATTTCTGCCTCACACGAACGAATTTATTCCTCAGATAAAACGAACACGTTTTCCTTGTAAGATGACAGTGAGTTACACATAAGGAACAGACATTCTCTCTCTCCATCAATAATTTGTCTCATCAGTAATACATAGCTCAGATGATGCATAGTCTTTAATTATCCATGTAGCTCGGACCCTGCGTAGTTCTTAATTAGTCATATATAGGTCTCAGGACATGTTGTGAGTTGCTAAAGAACAGTTGTTTTCTAGGGATTCACTAGTTAAAGCAGCTACGATGTTTTCCTTTGACTTTTTTTTCTCTTGTAATATCTGATTAACATTCAGTGAGAGACATTACTCTCCCTTCTTGACAGTTAAAACCAAAAAATATATAAATAAATAAATAAATAAATAAATAAATTTCTTGGATAGGATATTAGTTTACTTTCTAACTGCATGTGTAGTCCAGAAGGAAAGTGGAAAAATATATTCTTAATGATCAATCGGAGTCTCAGTTTCTTTATACTTCTAAGCTGGTTCCTCTAAAGAGATAGGATGGTGTACAGTGCTGGAGTCCCCCTACCTGATGGTTCCAGTGGTGAAATGCATGAAATTAGGGAAGGAAATTACTTTTGGGGGACTTGTTATTGCTGTCCTTGATGTTCAAGTTTATTTTTTATATTTATAAATTGTAAATAAACTCATCATCACCATCATCATCATCATCATCATCATCATCATCATCATCATCATTATCATCATTATCATCATTTTCATCATTATCATCATTATCATCATCATCATCATCATTATCATCAATGATATCTTTATCTCCATTGTTAGATGTGAACCGGATATCAGAGATCTGAGTGGGATTCAGAGTAAGAATGTGACAACCGATTTCCTTCTCGATCCTTCCTTTTTCGGCTGGTTGAATATAAATAACATCAAAGTAGGTAACATCAAAAAGAAGGAATCGATAACTTGGACGACGGCACTCCCATACATTTTAGGTCCCTGTAAAAGGAGTTAATATCTGCGACTTTCCTCTGACAAAGTAATAATTCTATCCACTAATATCCCTTCATGGCCGTTCTGTATACATATTGCCAATGGCATTTCATTCAAGTAACAGCCTCTGGAGTATTTCTATGGATATGTTATCAAAACTACACATACTAATGGATCATCAACATGCATTAGTTGCTAATGCGTGTGGTGGTGAGGGAGTTTATAAACGGATCTCGTTGATTTCCCATTATACATGGTGGACATGAGAAATAAGCTTTCATCTGTCAATGTCTTACCTTGCATGCATCATGTTTACAAATATCCTTAGGGTAAAGGCCTTTACTCTTTAAGGTGTCATACATATGACCCCGTTCTTACGATGCATTAAGATTGATCGATCAATCAATCTATCTATCTTTGTAGATCGTCTGGTGAATGAAGTACATCCAGACACACTTACTGAACCACTTTGCTTAATAAACATCACTGCCTCGGCCCCAGAGTAGGCTTGGAACATGGAGTAAACGTATAAAAGGACTCTTTGGTGTTCCTTCCTTGATAAAATATTGTTTGCTACGAAATACACGAATGCACAGTTTCTCTCTTCTGTGTGCTGTGTAGGTATATGTGAGGAAAAGAGTTTTAAGAAAACTTTTCTTATGGGCACCCACACTCTGAGGAACAGGATATCAAATATACAAGGAGAGACCCGGCTATGTACTGTACGTTGAAAGAACGAAGGATGGATAGACGAAGGTAGAAGGAGAAGCACCTGAATATGTAACTTTGTTATAGAAACGCTTAAGCTTATCGCTGCTAGTAATGTGTGTGTGTGTGTGTGTGTGTGTGTGTGTGTGTGTGTTTTCTATTCTTTATTCGGTCATTTGAGGACAATTTCGCATTTTTACTGTTATTTCTTGTGTATCTTCCCATTTTCACATCGGTATTTATAACCGTACTTGATCTCCACGTTGCGCATCCATTGTTTAACTCTCCAAGAACGAAGTTGCTCCTGTAAAGTACGAATTTCGTCAAGAAAAAAAAAAAAATCTTCCCCTTGGCATGCATGGCAACATAGCTAAGTGAGGACAGGAATACAAGTGCTGGCTGTCCAACGTACATAAATCTGTACACGCATAAGTTGATTCTTAGTAATTTTTGGTTTTAAGCTGATACGCGTGTCGTTTAATTTCTTTCTCAAGCCACGCCTTCAGTGTAACCACCTCCATGCACGCTCAGACTGGAGTGTGTCACAAGTGTGCGTGCATGGGTGCTGAATACAAACAATTCACTCACAAAGATTTAGTTCTCACAGCTTAACCTGCTCTTCATTGGGCGGAAACACGCAGGTGAATTACTGTTCAACCACCACCAGTGTTTTGTGTCGGGCCAGCGGGTGTGCCACAGAAATTACTGGGTTTCATTAATTTTCTTACTGCGAGCGTAGTCCAAAAGGAAAGTGGCGAAAAAAAATGTTTCTCCCGAATAAAGGATCATCGGAGCCTCAGGTTCTTTACGTTCAGACTAAGAGGTTGGCTCTGCCAAAGAGATGAAATGATGCGCCATGATCCAAAAAAAAAAAAAAAAATGTAGGTAATGACGTCAGATGGATGAAGCTCTGCCACAGAGGCTTTAATTATTCAAAAGTAGATGAAACCTGGAAAGAACAGCTCCACAAAACGATATCACGAACATATGTTACTTTTTGCATTTTTTTTTTTCTTAATGAAATCATTTCCTCTAGCATACATGACTCAGGTTTAAAAGATGCATTAATTAAAAAAATAAATAAATAAATAAATAAATGAAATTTTTTTTTCGTCTTACATTGATGTAAGTATTCATAACTTTACAAATGGTGCCTTTGTTACGGCGCGATGGATATATATATATATATATATATATATATATATATATATATATATATATATATATATATATATATATATATATATATATATATATATATATATATATATATATATATATATATATATATATATATATATATATATATATATATATATACACACACACACACACACACACACGGAGTGCTGTGAGTTTGCTTAGTGTGAAGCGAATTCGAAAGTACAGTGCCAGAATAGGTTGTATACATTAATACATTTGCATGCATATGTAGGAACAATAGTTATTAACTATTTTACACATACGTGAAACAACAGTTTCAGTAAATCATACCACATATTAATAGACAAAAATAAATAAACGAAAACGGTTTTTGTAACGTGATGGGAAAATATTTCTTAGTTGTAATCTTAAGCCTAAGGTAATACTGGTTTTCCTGTATATTCCAAACATAAACTGTGTACACACAAAAACATTGTATTCATGACAGCTTCTTGACTTGTAACTGAATGTTAGCTAAGGGTCATTCCAAGATAAGCTTGAATACGGTTTCCATTGGTCGTACACATTGCATTGTAACATGAAATAGATGCGGTATGATTTGCATATTTCAATGCACCGCAACTTACAACACAGTGTTACTTTGAGTTGCTTAGTGCATCTCTAATCTGCTCACGATTGCTGCCAGTAAAGCATTAACAAAACATAAAAATAATGCGGTGTTCGAGTTAGGTTCGTTAACGATATTGATTAAAACATTGCTAGGATGTGGTGCTAGTATTCGTCTGCCGCTACAATACACAGCAACAGTGTACTGAGGAAGTACGCTGTGTAGATTATCGAACAAGCTTGAATAAACCGGCCAGAAGAGAGAGAGAGAGAGAGAGAGAGAGAGAGAGAGAGAGAGAGAGAGAGAGAGAGAGAGAAAATTATCCATCAGTCAGCAATCGTGACGACCAAGTGTACACTTCTGTAGACTCGAGGTCTGGTCCGCCATGAATAATAAGTCATCAATCAACGATCGTAAGATGGTTCTTATCTTGACTACTAAGCGCACAGAATTATAGCCCCTCTCAATTCGATGTCTGGTTCCGCCATGAATAATAAGTCTGAATGGTTCAAGGTCGGGGTGTTTCAATCAATAACGATGGCACTGTCCCAAAGCGTTAAAGGTGAGTAGACTAGCGCATTGGCTGATTATTATTGCTCCTTCCCACTCTGGTAGGAAGGTTGTGATCGTAGAATTTGTTAACATTCACATCATCTATGTTTATTCAACTTTAGTATTCTGAGCTGGAGACAGGAATTGGACATATATTTCTCATGTTCTGTCCTGTTGTGATCTTCTTTTATTTTATCTCTCTTCCCGACCGTGTACATCTAGGCAAGAGAGGTAAACATTGTAGTATTGAAATATCATTAGAACTAATCGGTGATAAGAAGAAGCTAGACATACTTGCACTTACGGATCACCATACAGGCTGTTCAGTGTTACGCATGAAGGGGTGGCTGTTGCTCGTGGCAGGTGTTGAACTTAGTATGAAGACCATGGCTTTCAAGCTTTTACCTCGTGCCTGTTCTCCTTCCGCCCTATTGCATTTGTTGCTGAATTATGAAGTGCCGGTATTGTCACATTATTATTATTATTATTATTATTATTATTATTATTATTATTATTATTATGCTACCTACTGCTGCTACTGTCCTTAGTTTTTTTTTTTCTTTTCCGTATAAAGTGGATATCAATAAATTCCCGGAAACCAAGGAATGAATAAACACGGGAACATGGGATGGAGGAGGGTGAAACACAAGGGAAGGAGAAAGGGAAGGTGAAAAGTGAGAGCAACCTACTCGTAAATATGAGTGAAAATAGAAACATCCGCGAAACGAAAGCAGAACAAGGGAGAGGGCAGAGCAAAGAGGGACAAAAACAGCAGGAATAGAACAGAATACGAATAGCCTAGATACAGTGCGTAGAGAGAGAGAGAGAGAGAGAGAGAGAGAGAGAGAGAGAGAGAGAGAGAGGGAGAGAGAGAGAGAGAGAGAAAGTCATATAAAGACAAAGAGAAACCAAGACCGCCATGTTATTTTTGGCCAGAAGGTTTTCGGACACTACCAGTCTTCGTAATTATGTTGCCAGGGTCATATTTCCACACGTTTCCTCTCTCTCTCTCTCTCTCTCTCTCTCTCTCTCTCTCTCTCTCTCTCTGTGTGTGTGTGTGTGTGTGTGTCTGTGTGTGTGTGTGTGTGTGTGTGTCTCTGTGTGTGTGTGTGTGTGTGTGTGTGTGTGTGTGTGTGTGTGTGTGTGTGTGTGTGTGTTTGTGTGTGTGTGTGTGTTTGTGTGTGTCTCGTTTATGGTATTTTTTAATAAGAACATAAGAACATGAATTAGGGAAGCTGCAAGAAGCCGCCAGGCTTACACGTGGCAGTCCCAGCTATTTCCACCTATCATCCCCATCCTATATAAACCCGTCTAATCTTCTCTTAAAGCTCCCCAGTGTCCTATCACTAACAACATGATTATTGAGTCCGTTTCACTCATCTACCACTCTATTTGAGAACCAATTTCTTCCTATCTCTTTCCTAAACCTAAATTTTTCAACCTTAAACCCATTATTTCTTGTTCTATCCTGGTTGCTGATCCTAAGAATTTTGCCTACATCCCCCTTGTTGTACCCCTTATACCACTTAAAGACTTCTATCAGGTCCCTTCTTAACCTACGTCTCTCTAAAGAATGTAAATTTAACAGCTTCAATCTCGCCTCGTAAGGAATATTCCTCATCCCCTGTATCCTTTTAGTCATTCTCCTTTGTATTGTAAGAGCGCTGCTGGCCAAGGACAACAAAATGGGCGTCATAAAAAAAAGGCCTACTGAGGTGCAAGTCGTTTGTTGTGTGTGTGTGTGTGGGTGTGTGTGTGTGTGTGTGTGTGTGTGTGTGTGTGTGTGTGTGTGTGTGTGGCTTCCTTCCTACAGTGACCAGTAACAAATTAATTGATTTTAACCTCC
>NW_026973697.1:462500-465000 GCF_035594125.1 Scylla paramamosain
TTCCGATGTTTATCAATGCAAGAGATGAAGGAATGAAGAAAATGGTTAATCTTGCACTATTAAAGTAGACAAAATACGTATAAGAATGAAAAATAGTAGAAAGTTTTCTGCATTGGAGCAACAGGAAGAGGGAAGACATGCAGTTATCGAGTTTTAACGACCTTAGTAATTGAAGATTTATGCCAGACTCTATCTAAAAACTTTAATGAATCAGAAGGTTTCCTGAAATTTTTATTAGTATGACGAAACTTAAGCTAGAAGATCACCAGTAAATTGTCTTTTACGAAATTGTCGATCAAGGAAAAAGTTTAGTGAATAAATAGATGCTTCAAAATCTTTTCGTGGATAAACTTAAATAGCTTAGAAAGAGACGATATCAAAATATATAAAAAAATGTAGATATAATGGAAGTGAAGCAGGAACAAATCCAAACTCTTCCTATGTTGATGGTTTCTGCAGATTTCAGCTTTAGGGATAGATCAGACGGCAGTGTTGCCATCTGGATAAAGTAATGGAGGGAAAAATGAGGAGGGAAAAATTATTATTCAGAAATTCTGATTGGGTACTAGAAGGCACGAGAAATATATCTCGTAAAATTTGACATTTCTAATTGATAAATAAGAATTAGCAAGTTGTATTACCTATCTGGCATGAATTTCGGTAGGAATATAAAGTAGGTATCGGGAGATCGAAGGTTAAATTTAATTTACTTCTCATGCTGCTCTGGATTGAAACGACTGGCAGCCGATGCCTTAAACAAAATTTACGACCTTTACATTTAGAAAAAAAAAAAAAAAGTTTGTGAAAAATGTCTCCATGCTAAAGACATAACCTTTGTTATGTGCACTACACGAACTGTACTCCAACTTTTGAAAATCAATCGTAGATTTAAGTGAGTAAATCTCTCTCTCTCTCTCTCTCTCTCTCTCTCTCTCTCTCTCTCTCTCTCTCTCTCTCTCTCTCTCTCTCTCTCTCTCTCTCTCATGTGTAAGGGACTCTTATCGAGGGTACATGAGTTAAAAAGAAAAAAAAAGGAAAAAAGCTCACTTATAATGCCGCTCCCACTTATTTCAGGATCATCACTATATATGCATCTGTCAATCTATTTATCTATTTATCTATTTATTTATCAATAGTTATATATGTACTTACAGATGACAGTGAACAATAAAGAGAAACAGAGACAACAGAAAATGGAAACATTCGGTATACCATGACAGAATGCAGCGGTTTCAGCAGGATTTGGCTTCACTGGCGTTGACTAGCAGGACAAAATATGCTTATAATTTGAAGTGGTGGGGACAGAACATAACTTAGCAGGGAAGTGGACACGTCTTTGTTCACGTGATCTTGGACTATGTGTTGTAAATGCTACACTTTGCGAAGAGCCGTTACCTTTGTAGATTTTTTTTATGGGGTGGGTCTTTTTTTATTGTCTTATTTCAGTTTGTTTCTAGTTAATTAGTTAATCAGGTACTGTGTGTGTGTGTGTCAGGGGGTGGGGGTGCGCGGGCGCGTATGCATTTGAATTGACAGAATATTGACGAATTAGCCGCCCATCGTGCTAAATACACTCGGATATTTTACTGAATTAAATTAAAATGCATAAAGAATTATGAGCCAGATATGAAATGGTAGAATGCTTTATGAGTTATTTATTGTAATGTTAAGAATAATACTGATAATAATGACTATCAATTTATTGCTGGAATGGTAGCTGATTTCGGATTAATGCTATTAACAAAGTTCTTTAGAAGTCAGTTGTACACTTGAAACAGTGATGGAAACATAAGCGAAGAGGGCGAATTACAAATTCTTTTATTAAGCATTATAAAGGATCTGGAATGATTGTGTACTGCTCCTTTACCTGCCTTGTTTGGGATAGGCCGATATGAAGCATCAGGGAAACCTGTTTATGCAGCAGTGTCCGGCGGTCAGTGGCACGACTGCTTCATAACCTATGTTGTGCTAAGATGAACGGAAACAGGAGTGTAAGAGTACGAGTATATCTATAGGTTCTCCGGGATTGTACAATTTCCGGTTTTTGTACCTTCTTCATCTAATCTGTTTTCTTTTCATGTAAATAACAAGGATTAAGAAGGATTGATCGTGTGAAAAGGATGTACAAGTAAGTGTAATCGATTTTTTTGATCAACCAAGAGTGTGAGGGTAAGGGGAGGTAGTAGCTGTTTGTGGGTTGAAGTGGGAAAGGAGTGTTGTGTCCGCCCACGTTTGTGTGTACGGCAAATGTTTCTTCTATCAAGTATGATTTAGAGGTTCAACTTATTTATCAGTTTATTTTCTTCAGCCTTGTATTAGACAGTTTCTCTCATGAACGACTTTTATGCATATTAATTTATATTTTTACCGATGCTGTGTACCCTGTGATTTTCCTGTTTTTGACTTTGTGTGTGAGCGTATTTTGTGTTGGAGTACATTTATTTGCTGCACTTTGTTGCCTCAAAGTCTTAAGAATAAACGCTCATATTTCCTAACTCTG
>NW_026973697.1:470000-505000 GCF_035594125.1 Scylla paramamosain
ATAGACCTATATCTTTCCTGTAATGTAGGGACCAGAACTGCACCGTGTAGTCTAGATGAGGTCTGACCAGCGCCAAGTATAACTTTAATATTACTTACGGCCTTCTACTTTTAACACTCCTAGAAATAAATCCTAGTACCCTATTTGCCTTGTTTCTGGCCTCTATGCATTGTTTTCTTAGACGGAATTCAGAGCTAACTATAACTCCTAAATCTTTCTCGTACCCTGTACCTACCAGAGTTTGGTTGTTTAATGTGTACCTATTGTGTGGGTTTCCTCTACCTACGCTAAGCACTTTGCATTTATTGATATTAAATTGCATTTGCCATCTATCCGTCCATTCATTCATTCTATCTAAATCTGCCTGCAAGGCGATGGCATCCGATTCTGACCTAATTAATTTACCTATCTTTGTGTCATCCGCAAAAGGAACAGGACGATAATTGTTTGAATCATTAAAATCACCTTTCTTTAGCAGAGGAACGACACATGCGTTTTTCCAAGCCTGAGGAAATACTCCGGTAACATTTGAGCCATTTATGACGCATGGCAGGTAAGATGCAATAGAATATAAGGCATCCTTGATAAATTTGAGCAAAATTCCATCTGAGCCCACAGAACGTGTTTGGTTAAGACTTTTTACTGTTAATATGAGTGTGTTGGTGTCTACTGGCTTGGGTCTGAATTTTTCAGTCACACTACTGCACTTTACAAAGAGAAGGGTCCAGGGGGGAGCACTGATTGCTCTGTACTGTCTGCTGCGTTGTCATATGCTGTCTTTCCTACGTTGGCAAAGAAATTATTAAATTATTCTGCTTTTTGAAAGACATTATGAAGTTCATGTTTTTCTCGAGCTGCTTTTCTTGCTGGGAACTAATTATTTTATCACATTCCATATGGACGATGAATTCTGCTTGCTCTTATTAATATGGCCGATGAATTTTGCTTGCTCTTATTAGACTTTTTAAGATAATTGTATTTTAACAGCACCAATAGGAGACTTTATTTCTTTCTTTTCATTCGCGTATTGCTTTTGCAGACAAATATTGTGTCTGGCTCTCCTCGGCTTGGTGCGGGTGTCGTCACGCTGCCTCACTGCTACACGCAAACCCTCAGTGAGCCAAGGCGCTGCAGGTCTGCCTGCTCCCTTAGTTACTAAAGGAGCACACGCATCCAGACAACTCATAAAATTAGTATTAAAATATCAAGTTGTAGATGAACGTGGCCTGTGGTCAGTATTTGATCAAAGTGATGGGGTTCTGGCAGGAGTAGCTCACAAAGCGTCCTTGTTATATTTACCAAGGTGACGAAAAGATTTTAGTTCATGCTCTCTCCGTCTTCTTGATATTTATTGTAATGCCAATTAGGTCATGATCAGGTGCTGGCCCGGGAACAACAGAGGTGGACAAAATACTTTGTGGTTTATTAGTGATGATCACATCCAGCACTGCGGCTGTGCTTGACGTCATCCTAGTGGGCTCATTTATCATTGGTGTGAGTCTGCTATTTCTGATAATACCATCAATTTTGTTTTTCTTAGAAAATAAATTATCATTAAAATCACATCAACATATAAAGCCATTTCTTACATACAGACATTTGTTTCAACACATCTTGGACATATTCAGAAGAGGAAGGTGTGGCCTTGGGGTGTCTTTAAACACAACCTATAATAAAAGCTGGTAACTTACTGCACTGTTCACTCGTCCATAAGTCCTGGACACGGGGTTGCTTAGGAGTAGGTAGTTTTATCACACTTACCTTCAGTTGCTTGCTTACATATATGCAGACTCCTCCTCCACGTCCACCATCACACCTGTGTGTTGTACAGTTAAATGTTCATCAGGAATTTCATTACGAAGCCACGTCTCGGTAACACACAACAAATCGATATTTCTTTCGTGTACAAGATGCTTAATGTCATCAAGGTTTGATTGCAAAGACTGGCTGTTTGTATGTTAAACAGTTATGAAATCGTTTTTAATATCAAACACATCGGCAGCATCTTCCCCGCCACATCCCTAACCGCTGTAGTAACTACATTGGCGAGATTTGTGTCCAAGTGTATGGCATCCTTCACACCTCAGCCTGTGCTCGTGTCTACACGTCAACTGTTTGTGGTTGAATTCACCGATATTGTGGCATCCTGGTTTCTTCTGATTATGCTCCTGCATATTTGTGGATGTAAAGATTCTTCGGCAGTGTGTGCTGTGCGTATTGTGTAGTGAAAATGTTGCTTAGGAGTGTGTTTCCCTGAGTGTATTTGGTGTGTGTGCTCCTGTCACGAGCCGTGTGACAGTAAATCTAGAGGATGGCAGGCTCGGACACACAAAATGCTTCAACTTAAAACACTAGGAACCCCAACAACGATATATATATATATATATATATATATATATATATATATATATATATATATATATATATATATATATATATATATATATATATATATATATATATATATATATATATATATATATTGAATAGTAACAATAAAAATAAAAAAAAAGAACAAGAATGAAGCAGGACAATAAATTAACAATATATAGTATGAAATACTTGTAGTGATGGCACGGGCTCAGCAGTTGTCTATGCGTGTGTGTGTGTGTGTGCGAGTGTGGCGTGAGTGTAGCACTTGTATAACGAGGGTGTGCGCAGGTGTAACGTGTGGCGTGTCGACGTGAGGGTAGCACAGGTGTAATGAGTGGAGACGTGAATGTGTGTGCACGAGTGTTGTGAGTGTTCTGCTATGCTTGTGTGAAAGATGACCCAGAATCCAAGCTCCCGGGAGAGGGAAGTAGATCCTCTGCTGTGTACTAGTAGACTCCTGAGGTGTCGACCATAAGGCAGGAGGTGGCTTGAGTTTGGTGCCCGAGGCTTGAGTCTGAAGCCCCGATGTAAGTGGAGCGGTAGATCGAGATTCCCAACCTGCGGGCGTCTCCAGGAGTGGCGGATGAGGGAGCCAAGTCCCATGAGCTCGAGGGCTGTTATAGTATATATATATATATATATATATATATATATATATATATATATATATATATATATATATATATATATATATATATATATATATATATATATATACTCACAAATAAGTTAATCAGTAACTGCCAGGAGGAGAGTGTTGAGAATGAGGGTCTTGCATGTCAGGCTGCGATAGTTGTAATTTACGTAAATCCTTATGAAAGTGTTGTTTCTCGTTACTCAGAAAACATGGACGCACACCCACCCACCCACTCACACCAACGCGAACACTCACCGACCCATCTTGGCATACACACACACACACACACACACACACACACACACACACACACACACACACACACACGCCGTCCAGCCCTCAATCCTTCGTCAGGAAAGCTTATCTTCACAACCTAGATATAAAGGTGTGTTGGTTCTCGAGGATGAGTGGATTAAGCGTGACTCAAGCCATCGGGCGCCTCACGAAGAGACAAGCAGCGATTCGTCTGGCTGAGGAGACTAGACGGCAGCTCTCTGGCTTGAAATGCTGCGTCACAACGTCCAAGGAGGCTGCAATCAACATGTCAACGTTCATCATGTCACTTTTTTATTTATTTTTTTTTTTAGGTTAGAAGTCTGAAATTTTAAATGCCTAAAATGAAAATTACTAGATATGTTTTATATGCATTATGATCTTTATAACTATAACTATAACTATATATATATATATATATATATATATATATATATATATATATATATATATATATATATATATATATATATATATATATATATATATATATATATATATATATATATATATATATATATATATATATACTCGTATATATATATATATATATATATATATATATATATATATATATATATATATATATATATATATATATATATATATATATATATATATATATATATATATATATATTAATTTTTTTTTTTTTATTCAGTATTATAGTGACAAGAAAATATCTTGAAATGAAATGTACAATGTGTTCATTTCGTAACGTAAATATTCAACATGCATAGGAAAATCTAAAGATGAAATGATTTTGCAATATCTGAGGATTTCATTAATGTTTTGTTGGTAGCCTTGTAGTTCAATGACAGAACAAAGCGAGAAACTCACAAATAAGTTAATCAGTAACTGGCAGGAGGAGAGTGTTGAGAATGAGGGTCTTGCATGTCAGGCTGCGATCATTGCTGGCCGTAACAGTCCAGACGTTAGTAATGCCATATTCATTAAGGCGGCAGGTGGGGAGGTGTGGCTATGAATATGCTTCCCTGCACGGCTGTTGGCTGGAAGCTTACGGTGCAGTGCCGCAAACCTAAGGGGGTTCTCCATTGCAGCATCAACCAGACCTGAGCCGACTGCGGGAGTGACAAATGGTTCCCTGGACGCCGTGTGTCACCGGATTGCAGGCGAGCGTCAGACGGACCATGAGTCGGGACGCTGCCAAGTCCGTTGTCCAGAACCTGACCAGGAAAATTTAAGAAGCGTGGCCTTGACCTTGCTCAGCAGTTGTGCCCTCACCTGACCTATGTTATGTTGCTCTGCGTTCATTGTTTCTGGCAAAGTGAGTTAGTGCAGCCGTGCCTTCAGTGTGTCACCCATACTTTGCAGGCAGTCGATTTCCTGCTCTACTTTACCAGGTGGTATTTGTTTTGAAAGAGAGTTGAGAAGTGGATTATGTCATGCTCTCAACCTAAATTTTATACTTCTTTATTCATAACTGCATCAACAGACCACCTGGGAAAAGTAATGCTTTGTGCCTCTGTTTGTTTTCATTTCACGACACGGTAGGAAGGGAGAGCACGTCCACGGAGCAAAGAATTCAAGAGATACCTCTTGGAATTCTGGGAAAATAGGATGCGCATTTCTGGTCGTCCTTCAGAGAAGCTAATGTTATGCATGCGTATGCCATTTAAATTCAGCGAAGAAATTTGAGAAATACTTTTGAAAAATGTTTTAACGAACTCCTATCGTTAAATCTTCATAAGAAACGTTTGCACCATAAAGTAACGAAATTTTGTGCCTCACATCTAGCATCAGAGACCATAAGAGCACCAGCAAGGTGTATTCGAGGAGCAGTGTTAAGATGTGCATAAACAAAGTAAAATATACGTAGTGCTGACAGGCATCACAGAAAAGAAAACTTGTAATAACATTCCAAAGGAAAAACTTTTAACCAGTACAGTGTTGCGCTTTGTCAGAGATAGTGGTCTTGTCAGGCTGCATTTCTTTTTCCTATGCTTTTTATTTATCCCGTAAAATGACAGAAAAAGGAAAATAACAACTCGTTTCATATATATATATATATATATATATATATATATATATATATATATATATATATATATATATATATATATATATATATATATTATATTATTCCCATGGTATGAATGCAAGTGTGGCTACCATGCGATTTTGATTCCAGGATTGTTTCCCTCCTCAGAGCCCACGATATCAGACTTGGGAAGCGGAATTTTACTTTTATATTTTTTTTTAAAGCTTTCAATCTCACCTCTACATATACTTTCACAACCTTACAGTATGTGCAATAAATAAGTACGTCTTTACATTATAAATACCTATAAATAAACGAGAACTGTACGTTCAGGTAAAAGGTTGGATGTACATCTGGCAACACCTTACGTCTCAAGGCCATGGCTGCTGCGTACACCCGCAATTATCAAAGAATATAACATCTATGAATTTTGTGACTTACAGTTTTTCTTTCTGGTTACTCTGAAGTCTCATTTCCTATTTACTATGCCTTACTGATTATAGATTTGAGAAATAATTTCTACTTTCAACCTCGCAACATAGGTGGAAATACAAAAGCAGGCAGGGAGTTCCAGAGTTTACCAGAGAAGGGCATGAATGATTGAGAATACTGGGTAACTCTTGCATTTGAGAGGTGGACAGAAGAGGGATGAGAGAAAGAAGAAAGTCTTGTGCAGCGAGGCCGAGGGAGGAGGGGAGACATGCAGTTAGCAAGATCAGAAGAGCAGTTGGCATGAAAATAGCGGTAGAAGATAACAAGAGATGCAACATTGCGGCGATGAAAAAGAGGCTGAAGACAGTCAGTTAGAGAAGAGGAGTTGATAAGACGAGAAGCTTTTGATTCCACTCTGTCTAAAAGAGCGGTATGAGTGGAACCCCCCAATAAATGTGAAGCATACCCTATACATGGACGGATAAGGCCCCTGTACACAGCAGCTTGGGGGTAGGGGATGAGAAAAAAAAAAAAAAAACTGGCGGAGAAGACCCAGAACGCCTAACTTCATAGAAGCTGTTTTACCTAGAGATGAGATGTGAAGTTTCAAGTAAAGGACAAACCAAGAATGTTCAGTGTAGAAGAGGGGGACAGTTGAGTGTCGCTGCAGAAGAGGGGATAGTTGTCTGAAAGCTTGTGTCGAGTTGATAGATGGAGGTATTGAGTTTTTGATGCACTGAACAATACTAAGTGTGCTCTGCCCTAATTAGAAATTTTAGAGAGATCAGAAGTCAGGCGTTCTGTGGTTTTGCTTCATGAACTGAAGGGTTGGATGTCTATGAGAAGACGTAGAAATGTGCAGGGTGGTATCATCAGCGTAGGAGTGGATAAGACAAGAAGTTTGGTTTAGAAGATGATTGATGAGTAATAGGAAGAGAGTGAGTGACAGGACAGAACCCTGAGGAACACTACCGTTAATAGATTTAAGAGAAAAACAGTGACCGTCTACCACAACAACAATAGAACGGTCAGAAAGAAAACTTGAGATGAAGTTACAGAGAGAAAGATAGAAGCCGTAGGAGGATAGTTTGGAAATGAAAGCTTTGTGCCATATTCTGTCAAAAGCTTTTGATATGTCTAAGGAAACAGCAAACGTTTCACAAAAATCTCTAAACGAGGATGACCAAGACTCTGTAAGGAAAGCCAGAAGATCACCAGTAGAGCGGTCTTGACGGAACCCATACTGGCGACCAGACAGTAGGTTGTTAAGTAATAGATGTTTAAGAATCTTCCTGTTGAGGATAAATTAAAATGTTTACAGAGGCAGGAAAATAAAGCAACAGGGCGGTAGTTTGAGGGCTTAGAACGGTCATCCTTTTTAGGAACAGGCTGAATGTAGGCAAACTTCCAGCAAGAAGGAAAGGTAGATATTGACAGACAGAGTTGAAAGGGTTTGACTATTCAAGGTGCAAGCACTGAGGCACAGTTTCTGAGAACAATAGGAGGGACCCCATCAGGTCCATAAGTCTTCCGAGGGTTTAGGACAGCGAGGGCATGGAAAACATCATTGTGAAGATTTTTAATAGGTAGCATGAAGTAGTCAGAGAATGGAGGAAAGGGAGGAACAAACCCTGAATCATCCAAGATAAAGCTTTTAGCAAAGGTTTGAGCGAAGACTTGGCATGGTTCCAGGCAGAAATATAAAGCGCATGAGATTCTGGTGATTGAGGGATCAAGTACTTTTTGTGGGCTACCTCTCCATCATGTATAGCACGAGAAAAGTCTTGCAAGGTTTGGAAGGTTTAGGTTGAGAAAAAGAGTGAGGAATGTACGTCTCTATGCCAGACACTATCACTTTTGTTATGCTCTCGGCACACAGAGACGGATCTCTGACACGGAAGCAGTAGTCATTCCAAGGAAAACTAGCAAAATACCTCCCTGGCCATTTTGTGGCTCGGGTGACGACTTTAGAGCACAATTTCGGCAGAGAAACTAACATGCCACACCTGTTCGGGACTGACGCAGACATCTTCCAGTACATGGAAGTAGGTGACAAGGAGTCCGAGTGAGTTGCTGACAGAAAGAAGAGGAAGGCGAAGAAGCAGCTTCAGTTCAGCAATGACTATGAGCCAGAAGGGCATTAGGAAAACCTGGCTACAATGCAGCAGGTGGCGCCTCCTGATTCCTACGCCTTCAAGTGCATAATACTTTGCAAAGAAAAGGCGACCAGGTTCCATCTAATTTCTCTGAAATGTCATGTGACTACCATTGGATGTTGTTTTGAAGAGAAAAAAAAAAAAAAAGTGAAAGTGGAAGGCAAAAACAGTTGTCTGTCTTTATATGCAAACATCTCAGTCTGTCTTTTTTTTTCTTTTTTTCGTTATTTCTCGCTAACCACTGCACCAATTGTAATGAAACTTTTTGCATATGAAAGAGTTTTTTTTTTTTTTTTTTTTTTTTTTTTTAATTAACTTATTTATTTTTCTTTTATTTTCATTTATTTATTTATTTATTTATTTTTATTTTCTTTTTTTTCTTTTTTTGTTGTTGGGAGAACAACAGTAATGTCGAGGGTTAACCTTTCGTAGTCAGTCTCAGTATTGCTTTTATAGGGATTGTCTACAACAGTTTTCATAGTCAATTCCTACTGAAAATTAGTGACAGTGACTCACTTCTCCCTTACGTCTTGCCGACCACTTTTGCGTTTCCTGTCAGTTGTCATTGTGATGGCCATCATAATAATACCTCGGAGTCTCCACCCGGGGAGGGGACCACAGATGTCCCCAGGTCGGACTGCTCTTCTTGTATCGACCCTAAGTGTCTTGACACCCCTTTCAACTTTTCTTCATTAATTTCTGCATCATTTGTGGTCTCAGATCTAATTTTCAATATGTAGAACATCACCAATCCTCTACTAAACCTCATCTTCTTTTCCTCACTGAAACATTGGTGTCTGAGGCAACTGACACACACACACACACACACACACACACACACACACACACACACACACACACACAGAGAGAGAGAGAGAGAGAGAGAGAGAGAGAGAGAGAGAGGGGGGCCAAAGCAAACATTATATGTATAAATGGTTGTTGTTCACAGAAAAGGTTTCTCTAAAAAGGTGTGTGAGCTTGTGCTTGCACAGCAACACGTGTTTTACATAGCGACAGGAACACGTGCTCCTCCTCTTCCTCCCCCTCCTCCTCCTCCTCCTCCAAAGGCAGTAGATATAGTGTATCTAGATTTTCAAAAAGCTTTTGACAAAGTTCCCCATAAGCGGCTACTAGCTAAATTGAAGTCACATGGTATAAGTGGAAAACTTCTCAATTGGCTTGAAGACTGGCTGTCTGAGAGAAAACAGCGCGTTGTTTTAAATGGTAAATTTTCAAACTGGCGAGAAGTTCTAAGTGGTGTACCACAGGGATCAGTGCTCAGCCCTGTTCTTTTCCTTATTTACGTTAATGATATCGATGAGGGCCTCACCTGTAAAGTATCAAAATTCGCTGATGATACAAAAATGATGAATAAAGTAGTCACGTCTGAGGATAAAAGAAAATTACAATCTGATCTTGACCACTTAGCCACTTGGTCAGACAAGTGGCAGATGAGCTTCAATGTAGATAAATGTAAAGTGTTGCACATTGGTAATAATAACGATCACACTGATTACTTAATGAACGATACCGAGCTTCTTAAGGTTAAGGAGGAAAAGGACTTGGGCGTTATAATTACCTCAGACCTCAAGTCAAGTAAACACTGCTCGGAAGTAGTTAAAACAGCAAATAAATTGGTTGGGTTTATTGGTAGGACTTTCGAATTCAAATCAGAAGGGGTAATTCTCACATTGTTTAATACACTTGTCCGACCTCTACTTGAGTATTGCGTCCAGTTCTGGTCACCCCATTACAGGAAAGATATAGACAAGCTGGAGAGAGTCCAAAGAAGAGTTACCAAGTTGATCCCACGACTGCGGAACAAGCCTTATGAGGAGCGCTTGAGGGAACTCAACTTGTTCAGTTTAGAGAAACGGCGAATGCGAGGTGACTTAATTGAATTGTTTAAGATGTGTCGGGGCTTTGATAACGTAAATGTAAACAACTATCTCATCATTGACAGTTCCAACACCACTCGAAATAATGGCTACAAGATTATAGGTAAGCGTTTCAGATCAGACGAGGCTAAGTATTATTTCTTTAATAGAATTGTAAATGTCTGGAACTCTCTCCCAGCACATATTGTCGATAGTAATACAATAGAAACTTTTAAACATAGGTTGGACAATCACCTCGCAGAAACCCCTCATATAACGTACTTTGCGCCTACATAATTTTTTTTTTTTTTTTTTTTTTTTTTTTTAGTTACTGTAGTGAATAGTATAATTTCTCTTTGATCCTTTCCTATCACATCTTAGCCTTTCCTCCTCCCTATACTCTCCTGTTTTTCCTTCCTTGATCTCTAGTGTCCTCCATCCTCTAACCCTTAGAATCTGTAGTGGTAGTGGTAGAATAGACACACAGACAGCCTCGTTAGGCCCAGTAGGGCTGTTGCTGTCTGTTCTTTCCTTTGTATTCCTTTGTATTCCTTTGTATTCGCTATCCTATATCTCACTTTAGATTAGATAGTTTGATTTATCACAGGCTGCCTCGTAAACACACACACACACACACACACACACACACACACACAAAGGAAGAGCTGCTATTTGTTCTTTATTAATGTTCCTTCTCCTCCTCCTACTACTACTACTACTACTACTACTACTACTACTACCTAGCATAACCTAACCTACGTGCCGTCACCACAACCTCTTCTAATGCTAATGCCTCCTCTGGTCTGCCCCCGACACGTCCTCTCTATATTAAGACGCAGACGTGAGGAAAATGTGTGTGATAGAGATCCGGTCCGTCTGTAGAATTATCACATTATTATGGTGTCAGAGAGAGAGAGAGAGAGAGAGAGAGAGAGAGAGAGAGAGAGAGAGAGAGAGAGAGAGAGAGAAATTAGAGTAGAGTTTTCTCTCTTGAAGGAAAAATTTGGTCCTTTCTGTATGTGTGTGTGTGTGTGTGTGTGTGTGTCTGTCGGTGTCAGTGTCTCGCCTCAGTATCTCGAGGGAGGGAAACTGTTATCACTGAAAACTTGTGAAGGAGAGAGAGAGAGAGAGAGAGAGAGAGAGAGAGAGAGAGAGAGAGAGAGAGAGAGAGAGAGAGAGAGAGAGAGAGAGAGAGAGAGAGAGAGAGAGAGAGAGATAAAGGTGATAGAAAGAGAGGAACATCCCCAACAGGAAGGCATCTGGTAGAGGAGGAGGAGGAGAAGGAGGAGGAGAAAAAGTAAGGTGCAAAGGAAGAGAAAAAAGAGGGAGAAAAAAAAAGGCTGAATAATACAGTAGAGAAGAAGAGAAGGAGGTGGTGGCGGTGGTGGTAGAGAGAGAGAGAGAGAGAGAGAGAGAGAGAGAGAGAGAGAGAGAGAGAGAGAGAGAGAGAGAGAGAGAGTTAACACAGATTGACTCTATTGACCAGTTGTTAGCGCCACCTCAAGGAAAGGCAGTGTGATGTAACCTCTTCTCCCAGCCCCCCCTACTCCCCTCCCTCCCGCCCCTTACTATTTCCCAACTCCTCACTGCTCCTAGATAAACGTCTCCTCCTCCTCCTCCTTCTCGTCGTCCTCTTCCTCCTCCTCCTCCTCCTCCTCCTCCTCCTCCTCCTTGTTTTTATTCTTGTTCTTCTTGTTTTTCTTGTTCTTTTTGTTTCTTGTTCTTGTTTTTTTCTTTTCTCGTTCGTGTTGCTTTGTTGTTATTGTTGTTGTTGTCTTCGTTGTTGTTGTTCTTCTTAGCCTTCGTCTTCGTCTTCGTCTTCTTAGCCGTCTTTATAGCCTTTATCTTCGTCTTCCCCATGGTCTCCTCTCCCCCCACGCCAGCACGACACCACATCCCTCCCATCAGTAGATCCATTTCAGAATTTAATCTCTCAGCAACAGATCTATTGTTATTTTTGCTCTTTTACTTATATATATATATATATATATATATATATATATATATATATATATATATATATATATATATATATATATATATATATATATATATATATATATATATATTTTTTTTTTTTTTTTTTTTTTTTTTTTTTTTTTTTTTCCACTTCCCAGTATTTTTGCATCCATTTATATTCCTTCTCCTCCTCCTCCGCCTCCTTCACCGCCGCTGCCGCCGCCTCCCACAGATGCCCTCGTTCTCCTCCTACAAGAAAAAACCGGAATCTGGAAGCGGAAATCCAATCCCTTGAGTCTGCCCTGAACACTATTAGCGGCGGCGGTAATATTCACAGCAGCTTGGGATGGCAGTAGCTGGAGGGAGGCAGAGAGAGAGAGAGAGAGAGAGAGAGAGAGAGAGAGAGAGAGAGAGAGAGAGAGAGAGAGAGAGAAATTGTCCTTATTCTGAACGCTTTCCTCTCTCATCTTGTCTATTTTCAAAGGCCACTGAAATGATTAGCTAGGTTCTCAAGAGTGTTTCTCCAGTTTCTGCTGTTATTGACGTAGAAATCTCATTAATTTGCCACTAGAACCGTAGAAATGCTGTTAGAAACTCGTGTAACATCAACTAGAGTCTTTTGAATGTAGTAGAGGCGCGGTGCAGAAGTGTTTAAGAATACGATGGAAGGAGAGGGAAAGTGAGGCGAGGTATTGTGGTATGGTGGGTCTTCTCGTCTTAGATCTCAGAGGGGAGATGAGTATATTAGAACTAGTATATTAGAACTAGTATGACGTCATTGGAGTGTAGAGTTTCTGAGAATGTAAAAAGGGAAATGAGAGGAAATTTTTACCTAATGTGTCGCTATGAGGGGAGGTGAAACTCTCTCTCGGTGCGGGAATGTTGTGAGGGGAATGTGAGGGCGAAGATACGGGCGGAAGAGGGGAGAGTAGAGGCTTAGGTTGTCCCTTGAGGGAATGCCAGGTGTGTTTGTGTATGTGTGTGTGTGTGTGTGTGTGTGTGTGTGTGTATGTGTTTACTTTATGCATGTGTATCTTAGTTGAGTAATTACTGATGCATATATTATTACTGCTCTCTCTCTCTCTCTCTCTCCTCTCTCTCTCTCCTCTCTCTCCTCTCTCTCTCTCTCTCTCTCCTCTCTCTCTCTCTCTCTCTCTCTCTCTCTTCCTTTTCCTCCTTTCTTTCCTCCTTACTATCATTCTTCTCTCCCTCAGTTCCTCCTTCATCACTCACCATCTTTCATCTTCCCTTCCTTCCCTCTCTTCTTCCCGTACACACACACACACACACAGAGAGAGAGAGAGAGAGAGAGAGAGAGAGAGAGAGAGAGCAGAGAGAGAGAGAGAGAGAGATAGAGAGAGAGAGAGCTCTTTTACTCAATATAGGAAAATAAAACTATCCAACTGAATGTGTGTGTGTGTGTGTGTGTGTGTGACGCAGGGCAGATCTCTCTCTCTCTCTCTCTCTCTCTCTCTCTCTCTCATCTCTCTCTCTCTCTCTCTCTCTTAAAATTGCTTTGGTTTCACTTCCCAGAGTACGAGTATGTTTTCAGTGTGTGTGTGTGTGTGTGTGTGTGTGTGTGTGTGTGTGTGTGTGTGTTGTTTTGATATACTGTTTTATCGTGGGCTGGCAGGATAGGTACTAAGGGAGGGGAGTGTGAGTGTGTGTGTGTGTGATGTTTGCTTCTAGTTAAAACTCCCCCAGCTCTCAACTATCTGGGCCAGTGACTTTGTGTACAACACCTTGAAAACAAACTCGCGCTCCGGCAATAGCTTACGAAGGCAAACTGAGGTGTATATTTTATAATGTTGTTCCTCCGCTGGCGTCTGGTTCTGGGGTACGATTTTATTCCTTCAAAATGTGTTCTGGTAAGAGTTTATTCTTTATAAACGTGTTCCTGGTACAGTTTTCTGCCTTATAGGTTTGGCTGAAAAAACAAGTGGTTTTAATTTGTTATACTTGTTGATATATATATAATATATATATATATATATATATATAATATATATATATATATATATATATATATATATATATATATATATATATATATATATATATATATATATATATATATATATATATATATATATATATATATATATATATATATATATATATATATATATATATATATATATATATATATATATATATACGAGTATATATATATATATATATATATATATATATATATATATATATATATATATATATATATATATATATATATATATATATATATATATATATATATATATATATATATATATATATATTGCCTGGTATGGTTATAATGGTTTATTTATTTGTTAGTTCATTTAGAATTATCTACGATGTTGGCCTGAATACTTAGAGAGAGAGAGAGAGAGAGAGAGAGAGAGAGAGAGAGAGAGAGAGAGAGAGAGAGAGAGAGAGAGAGAGAAAAATAGTGATGGATTAATTCCAGTCTCAAAAAAAGAACTATAATTCATAGTTTTGAACCATTACTTAAAGATATGAAACACATAAGGATTGAGTCACTTCATAATTTAAATTTAATCGTTCATTTGACTTTGTTCTATTGAAGCTTTAGGCCCTTATTATTAACTCATCACATTATGTATTTAAATTTTTTTACATATTCGTCAATATAGTAGGAGGTGGATAGTTTTTTTTACTGATCCCATGGGTATATTGTTTTTAAATATTCAATGAAAGACGCTTGGAGAACGTCAAACTTTCTTTGCCACAGAGAGAATGAGAGGACGGGTAAGAGCTGTAGCTGCTTATTTTTATTTTTATTTTTATTTTATTTTTCATGTTTTAATAAGCTTGCTGTTGTCGTAGGTCGTAGTTATGGTAGATAAGACTTAAACTGATCGCCAGTCAGTTAGGGAGGATGAAAGAAAACTGATTATTGGCCAAAAAGAGATGTGGGAAGGAGCTGCTGCCGGTGATATAATTAATCTTTCTAAGTTTCAGTGACCTGTTGTCGTAGGTTACCACAATGATAGATAAGCGCTTGATAGTTTTGATAAGTATCCCTTGACAGGAAATATTTCAGGAACACTTGCTAATGTTATGAGAGGACAGAGTTGATCGACGCGGCCGTTTTCTCGTCATAACCAGAGATGATTAGTGTTATACGACTCTTATATACTTTGATTTTCGTGTGTCAGTGCGTCATGTTGGTCATCTTGTTAAGTAGCTTGGGTAAAGCTGAGTGAGGAATGAGTCTGCAGCGTAGGATTACTGAGACTGACGTGGCTTGGTTGAAGCGAAGTGTGGTGTCCTCCGTGGTGTGCACATGCCGTGGTATAGGTGCGGTGTGCTGTGGTCAGGTGTTCTTTGATGTGTGCTTGTCGTGGTGGTGTGTGGTGTAGTGGTGTACTGAGGTATAGTGGGGCCGAGATCTGGTGTAAGTGTGGTGTGGTGTGACTAAGGTGTTGTGGGTTTATGTGTAGTGTGGCGTGTGGTGTGGTGAGGCCTAGACTTGCTTCAGGTTTGGTGTGGCTGAGGTATTGTGGGGTGTGGTACGTCGTGGTGTGACAGGTTGTGTGGTGTGTGGTGTGGTGTGACTGTTGTGTGGTTCGTGGTGTGACAGGTGAATGCAGATGAACAGCACAGTGCATTGACACACTCCCTGTAGTACATGAAATTTCACTAAACCTGTCATTATACTTCATGAGATTTATGAGTCCATCCTTTGAGTGGCATTGTGTCCACTTATGCACCATTGTATTGCATGGGTGGAGTTTGTTAGCCTGATTGATCACACAGCATGGGAGGACAGAGGTGGGAGGGTAAGGCAAGGGAGGGGAGTAGAGGGGACAAGAGGAAGCTAAGCTAGGATGTGATTAGGGCACCTTGTATATACTCGTACATATTTCCTTGGCCCTGCATCTCCTCTTATTTTTGGGGGGCTGTTACTGACAATAACTACATTATTCACTTAGGTGATGGCAGGAAAAATTTGTTGTGACGTGCATGACAGGGTAGGTTTGATTTAAGTCAAATTATTTAAGTTTATTTAAATTATCGTAAAAAATAATTATTTAAATCAAAATTAAATATACTGTATCCAAAATTATTGAAATGTTACATTGGGTCAAATATCTAATGATTTAAATTATATATATATATATATATATACGAGTATATATATATATATATATATATATATATATATATATATATATATATATATATATATATATATATATATATATATATATATATATATTTTTTTTTTTTTTTTTTTTTTTTTTTTTATTGTACTTTTATGTTTGATTGGAGTTCCACTTCTTTTTCTTTGTATTTATGTATAGTTACTTTAACCTAACAGATCTGATTAAGCTATGATTTTTATGTGAAAAACTCCTCTTGGGTAATGTATATTAAAGTACAGTTTCATTTAACACTGGCCAAGTTTGATACAAGAAAATGGCCTCATAAGACTGAAACAAATAGTTACTGGAACAACCCCTAAACCCCTAAAGGACAGGAACATTCCTCATGGACACCCCTCCAACCTGGGCTGGTTTTGACAATTCAGTGAAAATAGGTCATGTTCCATCAATTTCTCAACTCTGCTTTGACCAACTACTTAACATGTAATAGCATCACACTTATCAATTCTTCCTCTTCAATCTTCTGCCACCGTGAACTTTGGAAAATTTGAAATTTGAAATTATAGGTCAACTATAGAAGCCACCTGCCTCTACATTGCATCAACTATAGACACCATCCACCCTATAAGGGTTAAACCAGTAAAGTGCCTGGAAGGCGATTGACGAGCGAAGCTGTCAGTAATGAAACAGTGGAAGCACCCTGCAGATTGTGCACTTGACTAATATTCAGATCACTCTAGCAAAAAACATTGCAAGAGTCGAATGGTTGTGCTATGTACTGTTGGATAGGAAATTTCATTTTGTGTTTATTGGTGTCCACTTTTGTTGAGACAAACAAAAGTTGATGAAAACCTGCAAAAACTGAAGTTTGGTTTACAAAATCCCAATTTTGACACACTTCTACTTTTTACAAGTTACCCTTTGACTTCAGCCAATAGAAGAGATGAAAGCTATATCATATAAAATTGATAGAGTTGTGTTGTCATATGGTGCAAATTTTGTTACAATCGGCTATGTTGTTGAAGAGATATTAGTGTTTCAAGAGTGTTATAGTTGAGCTGGGCTGGATCAGGCAGCTCAAAATGAAACAACAATCTCCTTAGAAAACTTTGCTTTGCCTGTAATAAAAGAATTGATTTATATAAAAAATCTGATGTAAATCAAGTAAATAGATTTTTTATTTTATTTGTTTTATTCAACTCTTGTACAAATATGTTTTGTTACTTTTGTTATGTTAGTTTTAATTGCAATGTTGCTTTCAAGGGACAAGAATGTACAGCAAGAACTTGCAGAACTCGGACAGAAGTGAATTACTGGATCTGAACACCTGAGTAGGTAAAGAAGCACAGCTGCACAAGCAAAGAAGAAACACTACTACCATGAATGCCCAAGACTTGTATGACAATGTGCTGCAGGGAAGGGAGCGTAAGTCATTTCAGTTCAGTGATGAGAACTTCTCACCCAAGTCTAACCTGGCTGTGTCCCCACACTACACCACCCTCTCTGGCACTCCATGCCGATGACTCTCACTCTCCTCCAGTACTTGTGACACGCCTTGGTCCAGCCTCTTTGACTCAACTGAATTTTCAATCAGCTTATCGCCAGACAACCATGGTTCCAACTGTGGGCATATTTATCCCATAGAACGATCACATTCAGAAATGGGTGCCAGTACTGTGGAGACCAAACTCAGGAAACTGGATCCACTCAGGTCATCCTCTGATCCAGAGATGAATTGTTGCCACTCGGAAACTCATGTCTCTACAATGAAGGCTTTAAACAAAAGTTATAAACGTGAAGAGAATCTCACTGGTGACTTCTCCAAGGCTCTGTTGCTTCCTATCCTTGAGATTGGGAAACACCCAGACCTTCAGTCTATAAGTGTTCATACTCTAGCTGATGTTATTAAGGGCAAGTACAATGATAAACTTGCCTCCTGCAGAATTATTGACCGTAGGTACCCGTATGAATATGACGGAGGGCACATAAAGGGGGCAGAATTGTGGCACTTGCCAGAGTTAGTGACTCAGAACCCGAGAGCTAAGAAAGGTGTTTCACTTATGCCACTATAAGGCCTTCCTTGAGCTTATTTCATTATTTTCCCTATATCATTCTCTCCATCTTATGTTCTACAGTCCCTCCTTTCTAATGCATGAGACTTGCATTGCTCAAACTAAACTTTTTATTGGGCTTATTAGAAATTAGGTCATTTATTGTTTAATTGTGTTATTTTACTGAGGATGTTTAATATTTTCATGTCATTCATCCATTAACAAACCTTTTTATTGGCTTTATTAGAGATTAGGTAATTTATTTTATTTAATTGTGTTATTTGACTGAGGTTGTTTAATATTTTCATGTCCTTCATTCCTTCCTGTCAAATTCATTAACCTTGCAATGTTCAGACAACACTTGTATAGTGTGAATACTTTGGTATTTTTTGTTTTGTTTTACTGAGATTGTTTAATATTTTTATATCATCCACAAATTCACAAAACTTGCAATACTTAAACAAAACCTCTAATCTGTGGATTGGAGATCAGGCATTCTGTTCTGTCTTACTGTGTTCTGTTTTACTTATATAATCTGTGGATTGGAGATCAGGCATTCTGTTCTGTCTTACTGTGTTCTGTTTTACTTATATAATCTGTGGATTGGAGATCAGGCATTCTGTTCTGTCTTACTGTGTTCTGTTTTACTTATATAATCTGTGGATTGGAGATCAGGCATTCTATTCTGTCTTACTGTGTTCTGTTTTACTTATTTTCATATGTCCTGTCAAATTTGTGAGACTCACAATACTCAAACAAAATTTGCAGTGTATGGATTGCAGATTAGGTATTTTATTCTGTTTCATTGTGTTCTGTTTCACTAAGATTATTTAATATTTTCAGCCCAAGAGTGACACCACCATTGATGAGAAACCCGAGGACAACCTCTGGCTACAACTGGGCTTTACTGTGGACTCTGAGACAGGTAAGCTTTGGTGATCATTAGCTTTAGTCATCAATACTTAATTAGCATTGGTGAAAACTAGTGTGCATTCTTTCATTTATTTTTAAGAGGTGGCCATTTCTGTGATAGTGGTGCCTTAAGCTGACTAATGTTCTTTTATGTAGAGAGACAAGAATATGATGTACTATCTAACAATTTAATATTGTCTTAGCTAAGTAAATGCTCACAATTGGCCAGTTATAAAGACCTGGCCATTTCTGCAACAGTAGCATCTCATGTTGACTGAAGTTTTACCATCTTAGAGAGAGAAAAAAAAAGGATGCATTCATTGTGTAGCTATTCATATATTAGCTGACACTGTGCCTCCATGATAAAGCGGGTCGTGTGCTTGACTATGAATCTGTGGGCCCTGATTTGAATCTGGGCTGGGGCAGTTGATGCATAGTTCACCCATTTGTCATCCTTTGGATTGGTTGGTAAAGACTACCTGGGGAAGCATGGGGAAGGTAAACTATGGAAAATTGAATATCCCTTACCTCTGTGCCCTTGGGTAAGGGATATAATCCATCTCAGTTTCAGTGGTGTACACGGAGATGAGGTCATGTGCAGCTATAACTTGTGCTCCCAATTTTACCTTGACCTCAAATGTATGCTCATGAATGCCTGTTTATGTCTGTGATGCACAGTTGCAGGGTCTTTTAATCAGAATGAGTATGGTATGGTCTCATGGAATGTCAGTTCACCTATTAATGCTTAGATTTCTTCATAAATACCTCTTCTAGTGTCTCAGGCACATTGACAATCTGCTGAAGATATTGGTAATGCTCCATACTCTTGGATATCTTGGTGTTGAAGGTTTGGATCAAGGCATAAGCTAGCTAACTCTCTCTCTCTCTCTCTCTCTCTCTCTCTCTCTCTCTCTCTCTCTCTCTCTCTCTCTCTCTCTCTCTCTCTCTCTCTCTCTCTCTCTCTCTCTCTCTCTCTCTCTCTCTCTCTCTCTCTCTCTCTCTCTCTCTCTCTCTCTCTTGCTTTCATTAATGATTCATGATTCAGAGTCCTGCAGAAAGAGTGAAGTCTGTGCTGCTTGGCGGATGCAGATGACAAGGTTGATCTTAACTTAGTATTTTGGAAAGGGAGGATTGGCTTGGTTTGATGCTGAAATTGGCTGCTCCTGGCTTGTTCCTTACTCCTGATAGAATGAGCCAATTTGAAGTCTGGTATTCCTTCCATCACTACATTAAAATCTACTTCCTCATTCTCTTCTTTGCTTTCTCATGGTGAACTGCTGGAGACATTTGATTCTCCTTTGTTGTAAGGAGAGCTGTAGCCTCTGTATGGGAGACATTAAAGAAAGTATCCACTTTCAGTGGCTTCATATCCATAGTCTGAGTGTAACATTCTGGAGTGATATGTGGTGAAAAGATCCTTCTCTTGATCTGATCCTTAATGCAGCATCTCTGTTTGTGCATTCATGACAGTTCTCCATTCATCACTAATAAACATGACCTCTTCTTTGTTTCACAGATATCCCTCTTACATATGATGCTCTTCACACCATCTGTCCATTTCATTTCTGGTTCTCTTCTCAGCCTTACACCTCACACATCCTCACCACTTAGCCCTGTTCTTCCTCTCAGCATGCCCAAACCATTAGTGATAGGTGGTATAAAGCCCCTCAAATTGTTTGGGACTGGAATTGCTTATGGTCCTGATGTCCAAGGCACTGCACTTTATACCTCATGGTAGAAATATTTGTCCCACCTTCAGATATATTTTTCAAGTGTTTTTCTGATGCTCCAAAGGGAAGGCATGTTATTGTCATTACACTTTCTGCTCTACTCAGTCAGCCTATTCTCTTTCCACATCAGTTATCCTTCACACTTCATTGTTCACAACTGACTCATTATTCAATCCTTATGTGTTACTCCAGACATACTCTTCAGATATCTCATCTCAATGACATTCATTTTCCCTCTCTCCTTGGTTTCCGAGTCTCATGTTTCAGTTTCATTAAATATAGTCACCACTAATACCCCATCCTAAAAGTTTTCTTTGCATTTATTGGAGGTAAAATACATCCATATAAATACAGTTTTCAGTCTTCCCCACACCTTTCTTGCATCATTCATTCTAATTTTCATTCATGCACATATTCTTCCATCCACAGCAACTTACAAACCTAAGCTGCTTAAAACAGGCTACTTCATATGGTCTTAATCACCTATATCTTCCCACCTGGTTGGCATCCTCCTTGAAGAGGGTAGCCAGGTCAAGACACATACAACATGCCTTGTCTTATTGTAGAAACAAAAATACTGGAGAGAAATTCCCTCTCCTTTCACTGCACCCCTCTCAGTTACCTTTTCTAAAAGAAGCAGTATTTTTTTCAAGGTAGCTGTAAAGTGCACAGTGAGGCTGTATCTTCCTGCCACAGAAGGGAATCTTGACTATAACCAACAGAAATGAGCAGATGACATGATTGGGTTTAGCACAACAATGCACAATGAGTTTGCTGCTTTATGTGTCTTCCTACCACAGAAGGGAATCTTGACTATAACTAATGGAAATGAGCAGATGACATGATTGGGTTTAGCACAGCAGTGCACAATGAGGTTGCTGCTTCATTATGATGGCACACTTTGCCTTATGATTACTAGTTATCTCCATATATATTATATGAATGTGAAATAGCCAGAACTTCAGCCAGCTTGAAGTACAGTTCCCTCTACTTCCATGTTCATCACTTAGCATTGCCAGTGTGTGAATTGTCTGCTGTGAACCACTGCACCTGATTCGACTTACATCCAAGACACGTTCCACTCGTTATGAGTAAGAGGGAGGGTGATGCAGGGATTGATGAGATTTGTCTGAGGTATGAGTGAAAGCAGGTGGTTCACAACATTGGCAGTGCTAAGTGATGAACATGGAAGTGGAGGGGACTGTACTGATTTGAAAATTATATGAAATTTCATGCACAGCGTTATCTCATAAGGAAACAGTATTGTACTTCACTCTAGCAGCATTGCATTTGCCTCATATGCCCCACCACTAAGTCATCCTTGGTAACCTGCCAGGAGGAGGCAGTAGACACCTGCCAAAACAATAATTACTCCCAGTGAGGTCTAAAGCACTGTTCAGGGGGTGCTCTGAACTTATCATTAAACCCAGCTGTGACCTCACTGAACGTTTCCCTTTGTGTCTCACAACACAAGGGGGTAGTCACAGCCTGCCCTCTAAAGACAACTCTCTTCCTCCACACAAAACTACAAGCACCTAATAACACACACACCCTTCACTCAAAAATTTTAAAATCATGGCGACTCCTACACCAGCCTCGGAGTCCCCATCTGGGGAGGGGTCCATAAATGTCCCCAGGTCGGACTGCCTTTCTGTCGACGACCCTAAGTGTCTTGACACCCCCCCTCAACTTTTTCTTCATTAACTTCTGCAACATTCGCGGTCTAAGATCTAATTTTCAATCTGTAGAACACCACCTCTCCTCTTCTAAACCTCATCTTCTTTTCCTCACTGAAACTCAGGTGTCTGAGGCAACTGACAGTAGCCCCTTTTCTGTTCCCTCCTACTTTCTCTATCCTCATTTTCGATCCAAAGCTGGATGCTGCGTTTATGTGCGCAATGACTTAACCTGCTCTCGTGCCCACGCTCTTGAATCTTCCGAGTTTTCCACCATCTGGCTACGACTACAGAGTCATTCTCATACTAAATTTATCTGTGCTGTATACCTCTCTCCTAACTCCTCTGACTATAAGAAATTCTTTGACTACTTAACTTCCAAAGTGGAGCACATTCTGACCCTCTTCCCTTTTGCAGAGATCTCCATTCTTGGAGACTTCAATGTTCACCACCAGCTTTGGCTTTCCTCTCCCTTCACTGACCATCCTGGTGAACTAGCCTACAACTTTGCTATCCTCCATGACCTAGAGCAATTGGTGCAACACCCTACTCGTATTCCTGACCATCTTGGAGATACGTCCAACATTCTTGACCTTTTCCTGACCTCTAATCCTTCTGCTTATGCTGTCACCCTTTCTTCTCCGTTGGGCTCCTCCGATCACAATCTCATATCTTTATCTTGTCCTATCACTCCAATCCCTCCTCAGGATCCCCCTAAGCGAAGGTGCCTCTGGCGTTTTGCTTCTGCTAGTTGGGGGGACCTGAGGAGGTATTTTGCTGATTTTCCTTGGAATGACTACTGCTTCCGTGTCAGAGACCCGTCTTTGTGTGCTGAGCGCATAACAGAGGTGATAGTGTCTGGCATGGAGGCGTACATTCCTCACTCTTTTTCTCGTCCTAAACCTTCTAAACCTTGGTTTAACACAGCTTGTTCTTGTGCTATACATGATAGAGAGGTGGCCCACAAAAGGTACTTAAGCCTTCCATCACCAGAATCTCATGCACTTTATATTTCTGCCCGGAACCATGCCAAGTCTGTTCTCCAACTAGCCAAAAACTCCTTCATTAACAGAAAATGTCAAAACCTTTCAAGATCTAACTCCCCTCGTGATTTCTGGCATCTAGCCAAAAATATCTCCAATAACTTTGCTTCTTCTTCTTTCCCTCCTCTACTTCAGCCAGATGGCACCACTGTTATCACATCTATTTCTAAAGCTGAACTCTTTGCTCAAACCTTTGCTAAAAACTCTACCTTGGACGATTCTGGGCTTGTTCCTCCCTCTCCTCCACCCTCTGACTACTTCATGCTACCTATTAAAATTCTTCGCAATGATGTTTTCCATGCCCTCGCTGGCCTAAACCCATGGAAGGCTTATGGACCTGATGGGGTCCCTCCTATTGTTCTCCGAAACTGTGCCTCCGTGCTTGCACCTTGCCTAGTCAAACTCTTTCAGCTCTGTCTGTCAACATCTACCTTTCCTTCTTGCTGGAAGTTTGCCTACATTCAACCTGTTCCTAAAAAGGGTGACCGCTCTAATCCCTCAAACTACCATCCTATTGTTTTAATTTCCTGCCTATCTAAAGTTTTTGAGTCTATCCTCAACAGGAAGATTCTTAAACATCTATCACTTGACAACCTTCTATCTGATCGCCAGTATGGGTTCCGTCAAGGCCGCTCTACTGGTGATCTTCTAGCTTTCCTTACTGAGTCTTGGTCATCCTCTTTTAGAGATTTTGGTGAAACTTTTGCTGTTGCCTTGGACATATCAAAAGCCTTTGATAGAGTCTGGCACAAAGCTTTGATTTCCAAACTACCCTCTTACGGTTTCTATCCTTCTCTCTGTAACTTCATCTCAAGTTTCCTTTCTGACCGTTCTATTGCTGCTGTGGTAGACGGTCACTGTTCTTCTCCTAAATCTATTAACAGTGGTGTTCCTCAGGGTTCTGTCCTGTCACCCACTCTCTTCTTATTATTCATTAATGATCTTCTAAACCAAACTTCTTGTCCTATCCACTCCTACGCTGATGATACCACCCTGCACTTTTCCACGTCTTTTCATAGACGTCCAACCTTTCAGGAGGTAAACATATCACGCAGGGAAGCCACAGAACGCCTGACTTCTGATCTTTCTAAAATTTCTGATTGGGGCAGAGCAAACTTGGTATTGTTCAATGCCTCAAAAACTCAATTCCTCCATCTATCAACTCGACAACCTTCCAGACAACTATCCCCTCTTCTTCAATGACACTCAACTGTCCCCCTCTTCTACACTGAACATCCTCGGTCTGTCCTTTACTTATAATCTGAACTGGAAACTTCACATCTCATCTCTAGCTAAAACAGCTTCTATGAAGTTAGGTGTTCTGAGACGTCTCTGCCAGTTTTTCTCACCCCCTCAGCTGCTAACTCTGTACAAGGGCCTTATCCATCCATGTATGGAGTATGCTTCACATGTCTGGGGGGGTTCCACTCATACTGCTCTTCTAGACAGGGTGGAATCAAAAGCTTTTCGTCTCATCAACTCCTCTCCTCTAACTGACTGTCTTCAGCCTCTCTCTCACCGCCGCAATGTTGCATATCTAGCTGTCTTCTACCGCTATTTTCATGCTTACTGCTCTTTTGATCTTGCTAACTGCATGCCTCCCCTCCTTCCGCAGCCTCGCTGCACAAGACTTTCTTCTTTCTCTCACCCCTATTCTGTCCACCTCTCTAACGCAAGAGTTAACCAGTATTCTCAGTCATTCATCCCTTTCTCTGGTAAACTCTGGAACTCCCTGCCTGCTTCTGTATTTCCACCTTCCTACGACTTGAATTCCTTCAAGAGGGAGGTTTCAAGACACTTATCCACCAATTTTTGACCACTGCTTTGACCCTTTTATGGGACTGGCATTTCAGTGGGCATTTTTTTATTAGATTTTTGTTGCCCTTGGCCAGTATCCTTCCTACATAAAAAAAAAAAATGTTAGTAAAAGAAGACAAAAAGTGCATATAAAACCGCTCTTTGTGATTGGGCGTAATTACAGAGGACATTACGTTTGAGGACATTACGTTGAGGAAAGGATGGTGGTAAGACTGTGGAAAGAGAGTGTGTCTGGCCACTATTATTTTTCCATTTCTGACAGACACAGGGTACATTGGTTAAGCTCTCAGTGTAGCTTACTCTGGGATGCGAAAGACAATGGATGTGTTGAGGAAAGGATGATGATAAGGCTGTGTGTGGAAGGTTGGGCTGAGGGGGCAATGTGGGTGTGTGGCAGTGCGTCATTAGGACCCTGCCTTGCTCCTCACACCTGTCACTTTGTCCTTACATTAGCCATTATTTGGAGCCATTTCAGTCATGTTGGGAAGAGGTGGGACAATGGCAGAAGCAAAAGGTGGTGGTAATATTTTTCTCTACTATTTGCTCTGTCTTCACTTGGGCTTGACAAGAAAGGAATTTCTTCTTAAAGTTTTCAATTATGTGCATTTCCTATGCATTCTTGTCTTGCATTCTTAAATTTGTGCCTTGTATTTCTGTACTTATTTGTATTTTTCATCATGGCCTTTAACTTGTGTGTAATGAATATGTAAAATCTTCACTAAAAAGGCTGAAGGACAGAGAGCTTCATCATAGATTATAAAAATGTTGTGCACATGAATTATTAGTTTTCCCCCAAAAGGTAGCATGCTGAAGGATAGAAAGCTTCATCATATATTATAAGAATGTTGTGCACAGTATTTGATCATGAGAGAAGGTTGTAGGGGAAGGAAGGTAGTCACCAGGGAGACAAAGACTGTGGTTGTAGTAGGTGGTCAGAATTTTGTGGCCTATGATTAATGGATTTTGGATTTTATACCCATAGCCACAGAGGCTCACGGGTAGTAGGGAGCCACCTTAAGGAATGTGACCATCTTTTTGTTGGTGGGGGAGGGAATGGTAAAGTTCACTCAGCAATTCCCACACAAGTCATGATGGGAGCTTATTGCTACTACACCATATTGCTTACTTAACTCTAGAAATATAAGATAATGAGTACTATTGTTGTTAAAAGAGATAGTTAAATAAATTAGTGGATGAAAGGTGGGTATTTTTTTCATCTTGAAGTGGCATCTTGAAAGGCAAGGAAAATACATTTGGTTGAAATTTTATACTGCAGTAAGTAGGGATGTACAGGAATGTGTGATGTCTTCTTGGTATGATATATGTTCCCTGATAATTGCCAAGAATTCTTTTTTTTATTTTTTTTATTTAGTTGCAGTAATATGCAAAGTTTGAGTCACATTTGTGTCTGTATTTATAATTAATCTTTTTTTCATGTCCCCATTATTATCTCCTCTTTTTCTACTCTACTCCTCCAGATATATTAACATTTCTTTGTGGGAAGCTGTATTTGTTATATCATTCAAGCATCTCACCATCCTCGACTTTTCTTGGATTCTCTCAAATATGAAGCCTTCGTTCTTGCAATAATGTGTATTTACCTAGTTGTATAGTACAGGGTCCGAGCCAAGGCTCAATTAGTCCTGTCTCCATACCCGAATTTATCTAATCTCTCTTTAAACATGTGCACACTCTTTGCCGCAACCACTTCTTCTTTTAAGTTATTCCATATTTCAACCGTTTGATGCGGAAAGCTGTATTTTTTAATATCTCCCAAACAATGACTCTTCTTTAATTTCTCCATATGTTCTTCTTGTACGTCTATCTTCTTCCTCCACTTTTACAACTAGGTCATCTCTGTCTATCTTCTCCATGTTGTTTATTAATTTGAACATTGTTATCAGGTCTCCTCTTTTCCTTCTTTCTTGCAGTGTTGGTAATCCAATTTCTTCCAGTCTTTCTTCATAACTTAGGTCTTCCAATTCAGGTATCATTTTCGTAGCTATTCTTTGTATCATTTCCAATTTCCTTATATCTTTCTTCTTGTGTGGAGACCATACCACTGCTGCGTATTCCAGTTTCGGGCGTATCATGTGTGTTATAATTTTCTTCATCATTTCTTTGTCAAGGTAATTAAATACCACCCTGATATTTGCTAGCAAATTATATGTAGAGCCAAATATTCCATTGATGTGTTTTTCTGGTGATAGCGTGTCTTGAATTATTACTCCCAAGTCTTTTTCTTCTTTGCTCTTTGGTATTGTGATTCCTCCCATCTTATACTCCCATGAAGGTCTCCTTTTACTTCTTCCCATCTCCATTACATGGCACTTCTTTATATTGAATTCTAATTTCCATCGTTTACTCCATTCATAAATTCTATCAATATCCCTCTGTATCCTCTTGGTTCTTTATTACTTTCATCAATTTTGCATCATCTGCAAACATGTTAATATAGCTATTTAAACCCACCGTCATATCATTTATATAGACCTGAAACATTATAGGTGCCAACACAGACCCTTGTGGTACTCCGTTTGTTACTTCGCACCAACTTGATTTATTATCTCTGATCACTGTACTCATTTCCCTACCTTGGAGATAATCCTTCATCCACTCAAGTATTTTTCCTTTTAGCCCTCCTCAATGTTCCAGTTTCCATATGAGACTTTTATGTGGAACTGTATCAAAAGCTTTTTTCAGATCTAAATAGACTGCATCAACCCAACCATCTCTCTCTTGTAGTTTATCTATTACTCTTGTATAAAAGCTCAGTAAGTTTGTTACGCAAGATCTCTCTTTCCTGAAACCGAATTGTTTTTCTGTTATTATATTTTCTTGTTCAAGATATTACACCCATCTGTTTTTAATGACTATTTCACAGAGTTTACTTACAATACTCGTGAGTGAGACTGGTCTGTAATTCAGTGGTTCCATTTTATTACCTCCTTTGTATAACGGTACTATATTTGCTCTCTTCCATTCCTTTGGTACTTTTCCCTCCTTCAAAGAACTGTTAATTATCTCCTATATTGGTTCTTCCAATTCCTCTCTACATTCTTTCAATATCCATCCATTTACTTCGTCTGGTCCCATCGCCTTCCTAGTATCTAGCTCTTCCAGTAGTCTTTTAATTTCTTTTCTTTCCACTTGTATGTTTTCTATTCCTTTCTGTTGTTCCTCATCTCCCAGTGATGCAAAGACAGTTTCTCTTGTAAATACAGACTTGAAGCTTTTATTCAGTATCTCGGCCATCTCTTGTGTGGTTTCATAAATTTCTCCATTTTTCTTCAGCTTTGTAATGGTATCTCTATGCTTTATTTTTCCATTTACATATCTATAGAAAAGTTTGGGTTCTTCTTTACACTTTCCAACTACATCTCTTTCAAAATTTCTTTCTTCTTCTCTTCTTATTTTAACATAATCATTTCTAGCTGTCCTGTATTCTTCTCTATTTATCTCATTCCATTGTTTCCTAATTTTTTTCCATGCCCTCTCCTTCTTCTTTTTTGCCTCTGCACACTTTGCATTAAACCACACTTTCTTATTTTCTTTTACCTTATATCTTGGCACATATCTTTCAACACCTTCTCTAAACTTGCTTAAAAACACTTCATATTTCTTCTGCACCTCCATACCTCTTAATAAATTACTCCAATCAAGCTCTCCGTAGAATTTCTTTAACCCTGCAAAGTCTGCCTTAGCATAATTTTTTCTCTCATTTTTATATTCCTCATTGAATTTTGGCACTTCTTCTTTGATCTCTATCTCCATCTTCACATGATCACTTTTTCCCACTGGACACAAATATTCTATACTTGGTTCATTTTCTGGCTTTTTTGTAAAAACCAAGTCTAGTAGCGATGGTTCATCTTCCCCTCTGTACCTAGTATTTTCTTTCACCCATTGATCCATTGTGTTTACCATCATAGTCTGTAAAAATTCTTCACTCCATGTATTGGCAATCCCTGTCACCTCCTGTCAGTTTATCTCCTTGCTGTTAAAATCTCCTACTAGTAACACCTTGTTTCTTATCTTTAGCATGTCATCTATACTTTTTATGAACTCGCTTTGCATGTGCTTATAATCATCAGTCACCCAAGTGTTGGTCTTTGGAGGCATGTATGCAACAATAATTTTTCTGCTTTCTTGTCCTTGGATCTTGATCTCCACACTCAATGTTTCTGACCTCCCTTCACCATATTCCACTGTTTCTATCAAGATGTTTTTTCTTACTAGAATCATCACTCCTCCTCCTCCCTTATTCTTTCTATCTCTTCTCCATATGTTATATCCTTCTTCTTCAAATTCAACATTAATCTCCCTTGTTAGTGTTGTTTCCATAATGCATGCCACTTCTGGTTTCTTTTCATGTAAATAATCTCTTAGTTCCCTTAGGCTGGACACTAATCCATCTATGTTTGTATACATAACTTTAATTTTATTTATTGTGGACCCATTTCTTTTGTGTTCTCTCTTTGTTGTCTTACTTCTTGCTCCGCATTCTTTAGCCACCATTTTCTCATTTTCATGTCTATCATTCTCCATATATACCTTTCTGCCTGTACCTGTGTTCTCTCTTTGTTTTTTGTCTTGGCCTCCTCTTTTAACTCTTTCACCTTGTTTCTTTCCTCCTCATTCATTTCTCTTCTTATACATATATCCTTCATACCCTCTATATTTCTTAACAAACTCCTTCTTCTCAAGATGTGTTCGGCTGCCGCTTGGGTATTAAGTCTTATTTTCATGGGACGTTTCCCGCTTCTGAATATTTCCCAATTCTGTACACTTCTATTTGTATATCCGTTTCATCTCCTACAATTTTCCCAATGACTTCTTTTGCTCTTTGTAATTCTTCTCTTTCTCTTAGAACTTTATTTGATATGGTCTTCTCTTTATCCTTAAACACCATCAGGCACATCTTTTTTTGTACCGCATCCCTTACTATGTTATCTTTTTCCTTAATGGTTTTCACTACTTTTTTCGCCATCTCTTTATCATGTTGTTCTTGCTGTTTTCATATTATTTCTGTCATATCTATCTTCTCTTGTTCTCTCTCTTTCCAACTTTTCACTTCCTTTTCGACTAAGCCTTTTACTTCACTCTGGATTTTGCCTTCATCTATCCTAACTTCTTTCTTCTCCACCATGCTCCTTAGCTTTCCATTTTCTGAGTTCTTGTATTTCTTCACTGTACTTTACATTTAAATCCACTATCTTTTCCACTTCCTCTCTGTTTCTTGTTTTCCCTTTCTCTTTTTAAGTCCCTTCCTTTCAACTCTTCCAGCTCTTCAACAATGTCTTTAAGTCCCCTCTCCTTATCTCCTTCCCATCCTCTGACTAATGTCACCAATCCTCTTATTTCCTCTCATATCTTTTCATTCTCTTCTTCTAATTTCCATAATCTTGCATTTAACCTGCCTACTTGTATATCTTTTTCACCAAATCCTTCAAATTTTGGTGTGCCTCTGGGTGACGGCAACGTGGCGGTGGCCGCCATCACGCTTTGTTTACAACCGATTCGGATTCGGTGTTTTCACCCACAATTTTCACTTCATCTATTCCATCTCCGATTCTTTTTCTACTTCTTCCATAAAAACTCCACCCCACACTGTGCACTTTCTTATACTTTTGTATGGAGACAGGCTAAGAAAATAACTCTGACCCTGTACCCACAAATAGGCAAGTTCGGCGCAGCTGCTCCTGACACGTCTGCTCTCAACGAAGTCGGAAGTGTGTGTGTGTATGTGTGTTGCCCTGTCTTTCATTGTTGAGATTGGTGAGGCTCCGTGTGTGCGTGTGTGTGTGTGTGTGTGTGTGTGTGTGTGTGTGTGTGTGTGTGTGTGTGTTGCCCTGTCTTTCATTGTTGAGATCGGTGAGGCTCTGTGTGTGTGTGTGTGTGTGTGTGTGTTGCCCTGTCTTTCATTGTTGTGATTGGTGAGGCTCCGTGTGTGTGTGTGTGTGTGTGTGTGTGTGTTGCCCTGTCTTTCATTGTTGTGATTGGTGAGGCTCCGTGTGTGTGTGTGTGTGTGTGTTGCCCTGTCTTTCATTGTTGTGATTGGTGAGGCTCCGTGTGTGTGTGTGTGTGTGTGTGTGTGTTGCCCTGTCTTTCATTGTTGAGATTGGTGAGGCTCTGTGTGTTTACCTAGTTGTATTTACCTAGTTGTGACATAACCACCATACATAACAAATAAATAAAACCCTAAATTATCTATCAGTCAGTCAGTCAGTCAATCAGTCAGTCAGTCAGTCAGTCAGTCAGTCAGTCTGTTTGTCAGTCAGTCAGTCAGTCAGTCAGTCAGTCAGCCTGTCTGTCTATCTGTCTCTGTCTGTCTGTCTGTCAGTCAGTCAGTCTGTCTGTCTCTGTCTGTCTGTCTGTCTGTCTCAGTCAGTCTGTCTGTCTGTCTGTCTGTCTGTCTGTCTGTCTGTCTGTCAGTCAGTCAGTCAGTCAGTCAGTCAGTCAGTCAGTCAGTCAGTCGTCTGTCTGTCTGTCTGTCTGTCTGTCTGTCTGTCTGTCTGTCTGTCTGTCTGTCTGTCTCTCTGTCTGTCTGTGTCTGTTTTTCAGTCAGTCAGTCCATCAGTCTCAGTCAGTTAGTCAGTCAGTCATTCTGTCTGTCTGTCAGTCAGTCAGTCAGTCAGTCAATCAGTCAGTCAGTCAGTCAATCAGTCAGTCAGTCAGTCAGTCATTCTGTCAGTCAGTCAGTCAGTCAGTCAGTCAGTCACTCAGTCTGTCTGTCTGTCTGTCAGTCTGTCTGTCTGTTTGTCTGTCAGTCAGTCAGTCAGTCAGTCAGTCAGTGCCATAAGTCAAGCTATCAACCTATCATTGGATCAATTAAGAAGCCAACCAATTAATCGGTCAGTTACTCAACCAATTAACCAATCAACCAGTTAACCAGCCAGTCACTCCCTCCCATCCCAGGTAGAAGGCCGACCATTGGAGAGCCTGCGCACCAAGACAGCCGGCTCCCCCCCGCCCCACTGGCAGGCCGGTGGGAGGGGGCAGTTTGGGTCAACACCACCTGGGCTGCAGTGTCCCTGGCCCAGTGGAGCGAAGGGGGGTGTCCCATCAACCAGTACAGTGTTGTCTACAGACAAACCAGTGCTGTTACCTGGATTGTGGGTGAGGACAGAGGTAGTGTAGTGAACCTTTTCTTGCTGTCATGTAATTCTCTCTTCTTCCCTTTTGCCATCCAAACTGATGAACTCCACTCCATCCACAGTATCCAAGAGGGTGGAAGGGGGCCGGCCAGTGTGATAGGGGGCCTCACACCCTCCACCCATTACCTGGTGCAGGTGACTGCTTACAACTCTGCTAGGAGCTACTCCAGGGCTACTCCACCACCATGCCCCTTCCTGGAGGTGAGAAGGAGAGGGAGAGAGAGGGGGAGGGGGTAGTGTGTGTGTGTTTGTGTGTTTGTGTGTGTTGGGTTTTCAGTAGCATGAGAAGAGAATAATGAAGGAAACAGGAGGAATGTAAAAGGAAAGGAAACTACATGGAAAAAAATGGGAGGAAGGGAAGATATGAGAGAGAGAGAGAGAGAGAGAGAGAGAGAGAGAGAGAGAGAGAGAGAGAGAGAGAGAGAGAGAGAGAGAGAGAGAGAGAGAGAGAAAATTCTATATTACACTTCATTTTCAGCTAATTCTCCTCTTCTTCTTCTTCTTCCTTTCCCTTTCTCTCCCTCCCGCTCTCCCTCTTATATTCATCCTTTTTTGCTTTTCTCTCTTTTCTTATCTCCACTCACTTCTTACTCCTTCATATTTCTCATCCTTTATTCTTCATTAATCTTTCTTACCTACACATTATTAAATATCTCTTCCCTTTCCCATTTCTTCCTCATTTCTTCCATTCCCTTATTCATTATCATCTATCTTGTATCCCTATTCTTCATCTGTGTCCTTCAATCCTTCATCTATCTTATATCCTGTTCTTTGTCTACCCTTTCATCTTTCATCCATTCCTTCAACTCCTCTCTTTTATCATTTTCTCTTGCATTTCTACCCCATCTCTTCTCTTCTACATATCATTTTATCTTCTATCTATAATCTTTTCCTCATTTCCCTCCCCCAGGCCCCTCCTCCCCTGGGTTAGTGATGCCTGGGGTGGCCATGACAGATGTGAGGGTTCTGCTGCCCGTGGTTGCCTCCTCCCTGTCTGCTGGCCACTCTTGTCACCCGTTTGTGTTTGTGTCAGGAGGAGTAAGTGGTGGTGGTGGTGGTGGTGGTGGTGTTTTTTTATGGTGTTTAATGTTATTACTCTGTTTATTGGTATTTCTTCATGGTTTTACTTTCTTTCTTTTTTTCTTTTCGTTTGCTTCCCTCTTATTTGTTCCCTCTCCATCCTTCCTTTTGTTTAATTTTTTATATCCTTCCTTCTTTCCTTCCTCTCATTCTCTGTCTTCCTCTTGTTTCTCCCATTTCTTGCTTTGTTTCTATTTTCTGTTTATTTTCTCACATGTCTTTATTTTCTCTTTCATGGCAGTCTTTTTTCATGCCACTCTGGTATTTAAATACATGCAAACACTGTTATTATTATTATTATTATTATTATTAGTATTATTATCATCATATTTTTATTATTATCATCATTTTATTATTACCTCGTTGCAGAGTACGCAGACAACATCTATACAGCCTTCCAAATGAACAACACACACCAACAACATCATCAACAACCACAACAACAACAACCATCACAGCAACAACCAGTCACAGCCACCACAACCACCACCATCACCACCACCACCCACACCACCAACAGCAGCAATAACCACAGCAGCAACCACAGCCAAAAACAGCAACAACAACAACAACAAAAATTAGGCCAGACACAGTGACCTTGCTTACAACAACAACTACAATAACAATAACAACAACAACAACCCCACCACAACGCTTCCCACAGCCACTACCAGCCATGTGCTTATTATTATAGCAAAGTATTAATATCACTTGCAAATATACAGAGAGAGAGAGAGAGAGAGAGAGATTGTGCTGAGTAAGAGAATCAACATTAAAGCAAATATTAGAGTTACACCTCCTCTCTTTAACTTTCATTAAATGCTTAAACATTCTCTCTCTCTCTCTCTCTCTCTCTCTCTCTCTCTCTCTCTCTCTCTCTCTCTCTCTCTCTCTCTCTCTCTCTCTCTCTCTCTCTCTCTCTCTCTCTCTCTCTCTCTCTCTCTCTCTCTCTCTCTCTCTCTCTCTCTCTCTCTGCAACACACCCCTTTCCCTTGTGAAAATCAGGAACATCACTAGAAGCACTGCTTTCACTGACAAAGCCACATCCATCACTACCAAGGATTGTGCTTGTGACAATTTTATCTAACTCTGCTTCAATTTCGCTTTCTTCCAAGCCTTTCCTGGTGTTTTTTATTGGTGTTGAGGTCAAAGGGGCCCCAACTTGAGGATGGAGTTGACTGGAAGGGTAAGTGGAGCTGCGGTGTCTAGCAGACATCCTGTCAAAGTTAGCACAAGGCGTTAACTGACCACTGATAATGTAAGAGAGGGTTTGTGGGCATTGCAGGAAAGAAAACGACATGTTTACTGTACTTGATGACAAACTAATCAAATCTGGCGGCGCATTCATTAAAAAATGCCACATCCACTATTGTGGACACCCGCGCTTAAAGGGTTAAATCGTACAAATCATTATTTTTCATCATAAACTCATAGTATAGTAGAATACTGCTCATCCAGAGAATTACTGAAGAAATTCAATAAATGGTAATCAGTCAAATTAGATCTTAGTAGATAAGAATGGTGGTATAGAATATGCAAAAAAGAAAAAAATGCTTTATAATTAAAAAAAAATAGTAATATGGCTGAAAGAACTCTAGAAGAAGAAAAAACATGAAAATGAATTCAATATTAAAGAAATTCCTATCAAATTTAGTTCTAACTTAAATAAAATAATCATATGCATTATAAAAATACCTTTTTGTATAACTAAA
>NW_026973697.1:520000-565000 GCF_035594125.1 Scylla paramamosain
TGCTCTGGCGGAGGTTTGGTACAATCTTGACCACGGGATGGTTACAATTATCTTTTATTACTTTTTAAGTAAGATGCATATATTTTGGGAACTTATTTATTTATTTTTTTTCCCTTAGTTTTTAAATTGTTTTGTCTTTTAGAGATTTTTTTTTCCTTTTTGAGTTTAATGTAATGTTGATATTTTGAAAAGTTTACTGCTATATTTGAAAATCTTTGGGCTTGTAATGATAATTTGTAACTCATATTTTGTTTAATGAGAGAGAGAGAGAGAGAGAGAGAGAGAGAGAGAGAGAGAGAGAGAGAGAGAGAGAGAGAGAGAGAGAGAGAGAGAGAGAGAGAGAGAGAGAGAGAGAGAGAGAGAGAGAGAGAGAGATGAATGAGCAGATTGATAACAGGTACAGGTAAGCGCCCTTGTAATACATCTTGTTTAACTTATGGAAAGAACTGGTACCTGGAATAATGATAATAATAATGATAATGGTAATAATAATAATAATAAGAGGGGTGGTGGTGGTGGTGGTGGTACTATTGTTGTTGGAATAATAATAATAATAATAATAATAATAATAATAATAATAATAATAATAATAATAATAAAAATAGTAATAATAATAGAGTGGTGGTGGTGGTTGTACTATTGTTGTTGTTTTCGTTCTTTTTTTTTCTTCTTCTTCTTCTTCTTTGTGTGTGTGTGTGTGTGTGTGTGTGTGTGTTTACAGATTAAAAAAAAATAAATACCTTTCTTCTTCTTCTTCTCTTCTTCCATAACAGGTCATAGAAGGTTATATTTATTATGTGAACTTGATCAGAGAGAGAGAGAGAGAGAGAGAGAGAGAGAGAGAGAGAGAGAGAGAGAGAGAATGAATCTCTCTCTCTCTCTCTCTCTCTCTCTCTCTCTCTCTCTCTCTCTCTCTCTCTCTCTCTCTCTCTCTCTCTCTCTCTCTCTCTCTCTCCTCTACGAGTCAGTAAGGATTAGCTGTGTATAATTTCACCCTGAAATAGAGGGTGAATGGAGACGTGCCTGCAAAATAGTAGTAGTAGTAGTAGTAGTAGTAGTAAAAATATTTAATTATATATATATATATATATATATATATATATATATATATATATATATATATATATATATATATATATATATATATATATATATATATATATTTAAAATAATTACTCTCTCTCTCTCTCTCTCTCTCTCTCTCTCCTTCGACAATATTGAAACAAAGGCAGAGAGAGAGAGAGAGAGAGAGAGAGAGAGAGAGAGAGAGAGAGAGAGAGAGAGAGAGAGAGAGAGAGAGAGAATAATTCTTTTACGATATATATAATTAATTTTTTTTTACTACTACTACTACTTTTTTTTTAATGTGGGAAGGACACTGGCCATGGGCAACAAAAATCCAATAAAAAAAAAATGCCCACTGAAATGCCAGTCCCATAAAAGGGTCAAGGAGAGGTGAAGTTTCCAGTTCAGATTATAAGTAAAGGACAGACCGAGGATGTTCAGTGTAGAAGAGGGAGACAGTTCCCAATGGGCACGGCACGTGAATTCGATGTGGATTATTCATGGATTTCTGGTGAAATCTTGAGTACGCAAGTATTCACTAAATTTCCACGTCTTTTCCACATGGATAACTGGTTACCAGATTCACGTGAATAACTGGAAAAAGAAATCACGTGATTTCTTTAGTAATTTTATACACGCATAAATCTGGTACTTGAATTCACGTGATAATACATTACTAAAAATGGCATTCTGGGCGTTAATTATATGCTTTTGTTAACATTAAATTTAAAATAAAATAGTAAAAATAAGGTCAGTCCAGAACATTATACATCCACCTTGATTAATTTTAGTTGTTACATTTCATCTGTAGCCTACTAATGATAATCCATATATTCGCAACCTTCATACATATATATAGGCTACAAAATTTTGAGCTGCCCGCTAAATCAAATAGTCTACCCGGCCGCCAGGCAATGCACCATGCAGTCACTGAAACACGGAGATTAAATTGAGTATTCATCTCTCTCTCTCTCTCTCTCTCTCTCTCTCTCTCTCTCTCTCTCTCTCTCTCTCTCTGATGTGTTTATTTTCTTTACATCAATAAATTATTTTAATTTGAATTTGAATTTTTCTCTATTGTTGTCCGTAAATGCTGGCAAACCACAAAGTAATCATATTATGTATTATGAAATAGATTTCAGGGTAGCATTGTTGGAATATATTAAGGAATTATCACCATAGTAAGCTAAAATAATAGGGCGAGGGAGTTTGCGCAACGCGCTGCTCGGATGGTCTGCCTTGTACGTGCCAGGCTGCCAGCCTCGGCCGTTGGCGCGAAAACTGTGGGAAAGACAGGGACAGTTCAGGAAGTCTCAGGCTGTTTTGGAGCCTTTCGTGGCTGTGCTAGCAAATAGCAGGTATGTAGTGATGTATTCAAGTGTGAGGATTACCTGTGGGCAAAGTGTAGGATGTCAGTGGAGTGTACAAGGAAAGGGAGAGCGTGATTGGAGAGAGTGTTGGACAAGAATTTTTAGGCGGCAGTGAATCTAGTCCTAGAGTGTTTCTTCATCTGCTCTAGGGGCTATGTGAGTTGCAGCGGCTGTGCGAGAAGACGCCTGTCTGCCCTACGGTAGTGATAGGTGTGCTCGTCACCTCTTATCCAGAGATGACCCTACCGGGGTGGAGTGGAGTGGGGTGGGGCCTGAGTGGAGTGGTTCTTACCTGGTTGGGCTCCCGAGGGAACCCCACAATGGCTAGCACGTGTGTAGTGGTAAAACCACTTTTGTCTGTAAATTATCAGTTACTGAATAGTAACTAGTTTTGAAGAGGTCAGATAGAATGTTTTCAAACTTAGGAAATTAATTTTACTAGGATGTGATGTGAAATTTGCACAGACAGACCATTAGTAACAATTAATTTCAGGAAGAGCGTATCCTGCTACTGTATGGGCTGGATCAACCTCAACTTGTAACTGGTGGTAGCTACTCCATCCATTAATTCTTTCCCTCTGTTGAGACAGCTTAAAGTGAGTATGTATATATAATGTCTTATTGAATGTTCTATCTATGCATGATGTACTGCTTCAAATTTACTTTACGGACCTTTAAAGTCTGACTGATCACCTATATCACTGTCATACTGAAACTCTCTTCAGAAGGCAATTTTTTGCTACTTTGTGTTGTGTGTAATCATTGAGCTCGTTTGTGTTGTAGTATGTAATCTTTAAGCTACTCTGTGTTTTGTGTAAACTGCAGAACTACTTTAATTTGTTTTTGTGTACTCTAAACTAATATATTTCATTTGTTATCTTTCAGAGTAATAAACCACTACTCTAACTTTCCTATTTTTCCCTGACTTTTGATCACAGTCTCTTCTCAATTAATTATGTCTTACCATAAAAGATACAGGCAGATACAACGTGAGCTCAAGGAACTGTTGGTTAGTAGTAGTGAAGAGGAAGCTGACTGGGTTCATCAAAACACCAAAATTCCCAAACTTTACCATAATAACTCTGACCCATCTTTAAGCTTTTCTGACCAGGACAGTTGTGAAAGTACATCCTTATCCCCCTTGATAGTAACTGCACCAGAAGAATTAAGCACAGATGATGAGAGTCACCACCATATATCTGATTTGGCACTTGAAGAAGGATTAGCTTTATGGGCATCAAAAAATAACATTACACGCCAGGCAGCAAATGAATTATTGGAGCTGTTGAGGAATAATGGGCATAATCTACCTAAAGATTCACGCACTTTGATGGAAACTCCAAGGTACCTATCTTACTATAGTGACAGTCCCGACCAGCATGACAAGAGGCACCATGACACACTTTACCGAAGAAGAAGCCATGACCAAGGTGACAGGAGACAGCTTGACACACCTGACCGAAGTGATAGCCCTGGCCAGCAGGAGAGGAGATATGAAAAACACTATCAAAATAGAAGTCATGACCACTATGACTGGGACAATAGACGTGATAGACACAACCAGAGAGACAACAAGAGCAGGTGTGACCCTTGTAATGACAATCAAAAGAATCACAAAGGTAGCCAGGAAGATGCTGAATCCAGCTTCCCTCTAACTAGTAAGTTCTAATCCTTATCACTATGAGGAATTGTATGTAGTGATTAGTACCCAAAATGACAAAGTTGAACATAACAATATTAAGTACATAGACCTAGTTGATATACCCTGGAACATTATTGCACTGTTATATTCATTACGTATTAGGCTCCGTCCACACTAGCGGGTAAATCCCTCCGGGCACACAGAAGCTTACGTCCACGTGGCAATGCCTGCCTGCCTAGGCCCCTTGAGCCCCAGTCAAGAGACGAGCACCCGTGCAGTCAGGCAGAGGATCTCTTTAATCTGATGAAGACTGCGGTACGACAACATCAGACCACTGATTCTAGCCGGATGGAGGGGTAGACATGACCATCTGGTGTAGCCGTATGTACTTCCCTGGCAAACTGACAGCCATGGATCCAAAGCTCCCAATGTACCTTGTATGTCTGGCAGTGGTGTACTGCCAGGTGCAACGGGCTATGCCCGATGAAATTCCTCATCTTCTGTCACAGGCAGTTTACTCGTCTTTTGCAAAAGTGGAGAAAATGTCGGCGGGCAAACAACTCGCTTCTGCCCGCTAGAGTGGATGGAGCCTTATATTGCATGGCATAGTAGGTAGTTTCTCACAACCATTTTCAGTTTCTCAATTTTCTAAATATTTAACCCAACTGTCCTTTATATATATGTTTTTTTTTTTTTTTTTTTTTTTTTTTTCACATCTTGGCCACTACGCTTGTTAATGACACTGGCCTATAGTTTAACGGATCCTCTTTACTGCCACCTTTAAAATTGGTTTGATGGTTGCCCTCTTCCAATCCACTGGTATTTTCCCGGCCCTGTGCCAGTGAGACATATCAAGTTACTCAATTTACCTGCTAATTGTTGTATGCACTCTTTTAGCACCCAATTTGATACCCCATTTGGCCCTCCTCACTTTCTTGCATCCAGTTCCTCCAATAGTTTTATAATTTCCTCTGTTAATGTTTGTACCCTTTCCAGTGCCCTTCCAGCCACTGACACTGTATCTATCTCAGCAAACTCCCTCTCCCTTGTGAACACACTTTAGAAACATTTATTTAATACTTCTACTACCTCATTAATATTACCAAACATTTCACCATTCACTTTAACTTTCAGAATCTCATCTCTATTTTTCAGTTTCTTATTTAAAAACTCATAATCACTTATCTACAATATTTTTCTCAAACTTCTTTTTTTCCTGCCTTCTTATTTTGACATATTAATCTCTCTTCCTTTTGTACTCATTCCATAAATCTCCACTACTGTTCCTTGTCCATTTATGCTATGCCCACTCCTTAACTTGCATGGCTTCTGCACACTTTGTTATACCACTCTTCTCTTGATGTGTGTGTGTGTGTGTATTTTATTTTTCTTGTAATTGGGAAGTTATTTAGCATCCTCAGTTATGTATTATTTTTTTCTTATAGAATTTCAGAAGCGAGTGTTACAACTTCTGCTGGACATCAGGAAAACTGTTTCGGATACGAGCACATGTGGTGGTAAACCAGCTGACACAGCTTGTACTCTTACAATCAAACGGAATAATTCCCTGGAAGAAGTGCAGAATCTAGAGGATAAATTGGTTAATCCCAGTTATTTCATGGAAGTGTGCAACCAGTGCGTCCGCATAGGTGGCTATAATAAGAGAGATATGGTCTCTAATTTGATGTGCAGGTTTATGACCAAAAACCTCATGTGTCAGTATAACATGCTTGGGCAGAGAGGCAAGTTGTCTTTTAGAAAAACAAAGTTATACAATGTGATTCAGGAGAGCGTGCTTAAAAAGTTCTCAGATTCAAATGTGACAGAAATACAAATGATAGTTGCAGCAAAATTGCGTAATGCTCCAAAATTGAAAAATGAAAATTAGCTGATGTAAAATGGTACTTACAATCAGTTAAGATCTGCAAGAATGTTAAAACAAACCAATCTTTGTCTCATGCATGACCTTGGTGAAGTAAAGTATTTTCATACCAAGATGAACTGCAATAGCGCAGTGAAAAATCTAGTCATACCCACTGCCACCAGGAGTCTAACCCGGGTCTCTTGAGTGAGAGCCAGACAGCAAGACCACTACACCACTGTGGTGTAGGGGTCTTGCTGCCTGGCTCTCACTCAAGAGACCCGGGTTCGACTTCTGGTGGCAGTGGGTATGACTAGATAAAGTATTTTCATTTTGTATGTTACTAAAAAAATGCTGGTAAATTTATCTCATGACTGATTGTACACAGATGACCTTATATATTGTAACTATGTGTACATTTCCCTTCCTCCCCCCTCTCTCTCTCTCTTAAAGAAGCTCTTTTTCTATCAGAATGACAAAATTTATTGATGTGTAAACAGTATAAGGGGGGATGTTAGAGAAGCTTAAGAATGAAAGAACCAGGACCGCCGAGAACTGAACCTCAGACAAGCTGTTCCCGCCACCACGCTAACCTGGTCCTGGTTCTTTCAACTTGTCGTTATGGGATTCAAGCTTAAGAATGGTTTTAAGATGTGGAGAGAGACTTACTGCTGTAAAATTTGAACCGATTGGGATATTACCTCATGATATTTATGTGAGATGATATTAATGATCTCAGATTATAAAAGCAAACTAGTATTATTAACAGTGATTTATTTTGTAATTTAGTAATAGATATAACATTTTAATTTATAATTTTGCTTTTGCCTACCACTTAGGTTCCCATGTATTTTTACGTAAATGAAAAAGTATGGAGCTACACAAGTATCAATTCACAAAATGCTTAATTTCATTGACAACTGTGGTCTGTATTGTTTTAAGCATATTGTGTACTTGTGGCAGGCCTGGTATTCTTTGCATATATTCCCCCTGGGGCTACATAGATACTAGAATGTAGCCCTCTCCATGTCGGCTGTGTGCCGTAAGAGGCGACTGATTCTGGCCCTGGGTGGGGATCTCTTTTACTAGCCCATAGCAGGTCTTTTTACCGCTTGACATATTTTCCCTTCTCATTTCCCTTTGCTTTCTGTCCATTTTCTTTTACGTTCTCTTACTTTTCCGAGTGGTAGGCTGACTCTTTGTCAGAGTGAGGGTTGGTGTCCTTTACTTCCCATAGCCATTTCTGTCTTTCTCTTGTTCTATATACCTCTACTGTTTAGGGTGACACTAGGCTGGGGATCTGCCCATTCTTCTCTACCTTTTATAGTCCCACTTGTGGCACATGCCCAGGGATAATGCTAGGCACAAGTGCCATGGGAACCCATTTATTGAGTCGTGGCCCGGGATGGCGGATGGTCACCCTCACAGTTCAAGGGTGGTTTCTGCTGTTCTGGACCATGGCATGGGGAGGTAATGCATAGGAGCAGGTGTCAGGCTATGGATGGATTGTGGCTAAACAAAGTTTTAATTTTTTGTATTACTGGGATCATCCATTTATATATTGCAGTTATTCTTCATTCAAGTCAGATATCTTGAAAGCCTTTATATATAAAAATGCAAGCACTAACTTTTTTTTTTTTTTCATAAAATATGGAAATTATTTTGGTTTTGATATTTTTACAAGGATGAAGATTATTAAATTTATGAAAAAGTGTAAGACTGAAGAATATATATATACACACTTTCTGTATTACTTGTATTTTTTACATGCCTACCTTGTATTCTGAAATTGCACAGTACTATGGTTGCATTCAACAAGTGTGAAGGCTGCATTATCGTGCTCTACCAGCCTGCCTGTCAACAATGTGCGGTCTCGTAAAGGATATGTTTCTGTTTATAATAGCCTATTCGACTATAGCTTACGTAAATGATACAGAAACATATACTGAGAGACTGGATGCACTGATGACATGCAGATTACCAGAGCACGATAATGCAGCCTTCAAACTTGTTGGAATCAACTACAAAAGCTCAGATAATTCACGGATAAATAAACACATGGATTATTCCACCAGATATTACCGTGTATTACACGTGAATTTGTACACGTGTATTCCACGTGTTCATTTTCACGTGAATTCGATTTTGCATTTTCCATCAAATATCCATGAGTAATCCACGTGCAGGATCCACGTGTATTCCACGTGAATTACGTGACATTTGCCCACTGGGTTGAGTGTCATTGAAGAAGAGGGAATAGTTGTCTGGAAGGTTGTGTCGAGTTGATAGATGGAGGAATTGAGTTTTTGAGGCATTGAACAATAACAAGTTTGATCTGGAATTGAGTTTTTGAGGCATTGAACAATACCAAGTTTGCTCTGCCCCAATTAGAAATTTTAAAAAGATCAGAAGTCAAGCGTTCTGTGGCTTCCCTGCGTGAAATGTTTACCTCCTGAAGGGTTGGACGTCTATGAAAAGACGTGGAAAAGTGCAGGGTGGTATCATCAGCGTAGGAGTGGATAGGACAAGAAGTTTGGTTTAGAAGATCATTAATGAATAATAAGAAGAGAGTAGGTAACTACTACTACTACTACTACTACTACTATTTTGCAGGCACGTCTCCATTCACCCCCTAGTTTAGCGTGAAATCATACACAGCTGATCCTTGCTGACTCATAGAGGAGATAACCAGGAGAGAGAGAGAGAGAAAGAGAGAGAGAGAGAGGTTTGTTTTTTTCAATATATTAATTTTTGATTAATTGAGAGAGAGAGAGAGAGAGAGAGAGAGAGAGAGAGAGAGAGAGAGAGAGAGAGAAAATTTTCCTGTGTAGTTTTATTGGCACACCAGCGAATCGGTGATGTCTGTTCTGTAAAGCCATCTGAGCACCACCAATACTACCTTCCCCACAGCAGTGTCCTCCCCCTCCAGCAACAGTTTGACATTAGTATTACTTTTTAATTTTAAGGTTAGATCAACTGTATTAGATCAAGTGTTATGATGTAACACAAAGACAAGCCAGGCATCATTGTTGTTTACTTTATTCATATTGTATGTACTTAGTATTATCAAACATTAGATGCTTTGAAATCACGATAACTGCTTGATCACAAACCAGAATCTTCTGTATTTAATGTAGTAAATATGGTTCCCTTCCTTTGGCATATGCTGATACTGCAAGAATGCACTTCCATATCCCTTGCATGTAGCATTATGTAATAGTTAATGAGTGCTGTATATCACAACTGCCAATATTCCTCCTGTGATAGCAGCCTTGGCATATTCTAAATATCCTTACATACACTGTTTCATTGAGTACAATGACAACTAATCTAAATAATTAATAAATAAGTGTGTAATGTGCTCTGGAAATACATGCACAGGAGTTAACGTTCTTTTTCTGTACCTAACAGGTAATAGTCAAATTACATGTTGTTATGCACCATTTCAGATCACATAGTCAGACTTATTGATGACTTAAAAGTAATAAGAAGTTAATTACACATTTTATCATTTCTATTAACCATGGTTAAAGTACCCTCGCCTTGTAAACTGGACAGTGGTTGTAAACCTACATCCCCCTACCCTCCCCACACACCTCTTACCTTCCACAATGCCCCATTCCTTACTGCTCACCCACAATGCCCCTTCCTTACCCCTCCCTTCCAGTAATGGATGCTTCAAGCAAAGCTTAACACTAGTGTTTTGTAGTTACTTTCTTACCAGTTGTGACAACACAGGGTGGACTTTGCTGGAGTGCAGTCAGCTGTATACATTAGCTTCCCATATCCAGAAACTCGTACTTTTTACATTTATGCCTGGAATTGTGCCTGATCTGTTTTCCAACCAGAATTTTTTTCACTAGTAATAAATGTTAAAATCTTACCAGTTCATCTGATGACTTTGAGCATCTTGGCAAAAAGATCTCTAATCCTTGTTGGTCTCCCTCCTCTATATTGTTTATATGGCTCTACTGCCATCTCTAAATACTTAACTCTTCTTGCATGCCCTTGCTGACACCTCCACACTGGAAGATTCAAGGGTTGTCCTTCTTCACTTCCCCCTTAAATTATGCCTCTTACAGAAATTATTTGTCATAATGTTTTCAAAGCAGCAGTGCCTGCTGGTTTGATGGTGGCCATGGAGTGAAATTGCTGCCAGACTCATGGAGTTCCAATGCTGTCAAATTCATAAAGTTGACCTGTGGCCATGGCAAGTGTCAGGTTCCTATCATATATTTTTTCAGAATAACATGCCTATCCTTGCTAATAAAAACAAGTGTGTTGAAAAGAAGTAATCCTCCAATTAATATAGTTATATCAACAGCACCTTTGTGGGCTGTTCAGAGTGGAGATTATAATGACTTGGACAAGAGTGACAGCACTGCAAGAAGTTACAGAAAAAATGGGAAAAGTGGGGTATATTAGTATATTTTGAAACTTCCACAATATTGTCACATGATGTTGGAACTATGGGTTCTCACCAGAAAAGTATGCATTATCTGGGGATTTGAACATGGGACCTTTTGTTTGTTGGATGGTTGTGCTACCCATTGCACCACAGTGCCCTCCTGTGACAACTTGCACATCTCCCCTATGAGGTCATCTCCCACATGCTCTTGACCTATGATAGTGCATCCTGTGGATATTACTCATTGTGCCATGTTGAAGCTATGTAGATGTTACCCAATGCACTATGATGATGCTAGTGGCAGATCTGCCCTTGAACCTAAGTAACAAGAATTCTTTCATAAAATAGAAAATATCAACAGCTCTCAAACTCTCCCCCTGCACAACTATACAAATATACAAACTATACAAATGCATTATATGTACATATTTATATTTATATCATGTATTATACTTTTTCTTAATCTCTCTACTGTCACCATATGCCAGCTAGGCAAAGTTGGGTACTTCCACAAACTGCAAATTCTACAAATGTGAAGTATGGTTTTCTTTTTGCAGTTTTATGATTGTGACAATCATCAGTATTGCAAAAGTAACCCAAATGCAAATCTGTCTACAAACTTTTTGCATGGGTAAATTGACCACCTGGCAATGTCAAGGATGGTGTATTATTCTTTCCACCATCTGCCATCAAGCCATCCTGTTAGGAGTCAGTTACAGAGATAGTACAATTAATACAGTTCAGAGCTGCAACCTATCAGTGTTCTATTTCATGTTGATTCTCTATATATTATTCATCCTACAATAGTGCCTTATTTTGCCTTAAAAAAAATTTTGACACAATAGTTGAAACTATCCATAGTTAAAACATATGTGTACCACATATGTTGGGCAATTTTGTTGATTTTGCAGTTGTGGAAATAAATTTGCATTTGTGTTGATCAGCACTACTGTCAGGGAAGTCCTGCAAATAATTGCCACACTTTACCATACTTAGAACTTATGTTTTTCACCTCAAGTGCAGCAAATGACAAAGAAAATAAAACAAATTTGCAATAATGTGATTTCTTTTATTCCTGTTTCCTTATTTAGCAAATAGGCACTACAAATTTGTTATATATTTTCAGATGCCTACTCACTACTGCAGACCACCACAGACAAGTTAGAAGTCCCAGGATACTGAGATACAGTACTTAGAGTGGAATGGGATCAACTTGTATAAGATATATACATGCATTGGCAGAAGAGCTCCAAAGTTTGCTTAATGTTGTAGATGAGTATGGAAATGACTGTGATGTGAGATTTTAGTAGTGAGAAAGCAAGCTGATGATGGTGAAAATATTCCAGAGGAAAAGAGAAATTCATGATGGAAATTGGGAGGGAATGAGTTGCAACAGACTGATAAATGGAAGTACCTGGGGATGTGGATGAGTCCAAACGGGTGTGTAGAGGTGAAGAATGAGAAAATAGATGTAGTGAACCAGTGTCTGGGTGAACTAGTAAGTGCAGCAAGGATGAGAACAAGTAAATGTGATGTACTGTGAAAAATTTGGAAGAGCTTGGTTGCTCCAAGCATGTGTGATTCCATGGGATTTGATTGAATTAGAGAAATGAAAAATAGGGCAGCATAGAATGACAAGGATGGCACTGAATGCACCAAGGTATGTAGCAATGGAGGCTTTGAGAAAGACCTGTGAAAAGCATGTGTGTTAGATTAGAATGAATTGGTGATGCAAGATTAATGAGAAATATGTTTCTGTGGGATATTAGGAGAAACAGGTAGGGGAAAAAAGTGTGTTAAGATGGTAGCAAAGAGAGTCATGGAAGCTAATTGGGCTTTCCAGCATTTTCATGGGAAACATATTAAGTGTGACTGGAATATGATTGCTTTTCCTACAGGAGTTGCCACTACATACAGGTTTGGCCACCTGTAGCATTAAAATCAAGACAGGAGAAAAGCTTGTTTTGGAGCTGTGTGTGGACATTCTTCTGAACTAATCAGACTCGTTTTTTAAGATTTTCCCTGCCTGCCCCCAACCTTGTGTGGAAAGCTCTGTCTGTAAGATGTCTGTGAGCAACTGTGGTGTGTGACTCCCTGGCTGTCAGAGTGAATGCAGTAGCATGTGAGGGATATAAGATCTGGTTCCTCAGGGCCTGTGTGGGTTTCAAGGCCAACACTAAGGCACTGGGCCATGACAACTTAATGTATTTCTGTGATCCCTGCAAAGAGATGACTAGAGACATGGAAGAGACACCGCTGCTAAAAGGAAGAGAAAAGTGTACAGACAGAAGAGAAAGACAGACAGAGGAAAGAGTGCTAGTAATGGGCAATATGAATGCATGTGTAGGAATACTAGAACAGGTGAACAAGAATGGTAAAAATGCTTGTGGAGTTTGTTGGAAAATCTGAATGTTACCTTGGCTGAGGAACATGTGACTTGGAGTGGTAGGGAACAAGAATCAGCTATTGACTACACATTGGTGAATGGAAGAATGTGTGAAATTGTCACACATGTGGATAGATGAGGATAGTATGGTTGATATCGTGTCTGATCACAATGTGCTGGTTGTTGAGTACCTGGTGCATGGTGGGAATGAGGTGAAAGTGGCAAGTAAGAAAAGGAAATGGAGATTGGGAGATGTAGGGTGAGGGAACTTTCAGGTTAATCTGAGTGAAAGAAGCTGGCATGATGTAAGTGTGCATGATGTGGAGCACCTGAATGAGAAACTGGTTGAGGACATGCAGAGTGCTGCTGAGAACCTGATAGGGTTTGTGAGAGTAGGCAGAAAAAGAGAGTAAGTGAACCATGCTGGAATGAAAAATCAGAGAGGCTAGGAAGGAGCAAAAGAGAATGAGTAGAGTGTAGATGGCTGAGGAAAAAGAGGCAAGAAAGTGATGAGGCAGAAGATGAGTATCAGAATGCATGGGGAGCATATGTGAAACAGCAGCAACTAACAAGGTGAATGATAATAAAGGCAAAAGTGAAGTGTGAAAGGGATATGATTGTGTCTTTAAGGGAGAATGGCATGAAAGGTGGCTGTGAATGGTACAAGTTCATGAGAAGTGAGAATATGTCAGGCAGTGTTGGTGAGGAAAGCCTGAAAGTAAATGGTGAAGCTATAACAAAGAAGGAAGGAATCAGGGAGGCAATCAGACTGTTCTGGAAAGAAGTGGGTGGTGTAGGTGAGGTGTTTGCTGTGAGAAAAATATGTGTGACACTGGAGAGGAAGAATGCAGATGAACTGGATGAAAGAATCAGCAGGGAGGTGGAGAAATGTTTGAAAAGGTAGAAAAATGGGAAGGTAGCAGGAGCAGATGAGATACCCTATATAGGATGTATAAAAATGGAGTGGAAGTTATGATTGACAGGATGACTGAGGTATTTAACTAGGTGTGGGAGGAGGAGAGAGTACCAAGAATGTGGAATGAATGAATGAGTTGAAGAACTACCAACCGGTTGCATTAGTGAATACAGTAGGGGAAGAAAGTGTTCAGTGCAGTGTTGAGTGAGATTGTGTAAATGGACTGAGAATGCTGAAAGTTTCAGGTTAGGAACAAAATGGTTACTGTGGGGAAGGAAAGCTGAGGATGATATGTTTGTGGTGAATTAAATTAGAGAGAAAAAGAGGGATGAAGATAAATTGTACTTAGGTTTTCTGGATACAGAGAATACTTATGATAAGGTGAATAGAGAGTGAATGTAGAGTCTTAGAAAAGATTGGATTGAGTGCAAAGATAGTCAACATAGTGCACAACATGAATGTTGACACAAGAGCTAAATCAGACTAGGAGATATAGAAACAGACTGGGTGAAGTAGTGAGAGAGGAGTTAGGCAAGGATGTACATTGTCACCAACCCTTTTCAGCTTGTATACAGAGGAGTTAGCAGCCAGAATGAGAAGAATGAATGCAGGAGTAAGTGTGGGGAATGATAAGATGTGTGCTTTTTTATGCAGATGATGGTGTGGTTATGAGTAAATCGGCAAATAAGCTCCAAAGTTTGTTGGATGTTGTAGATGGATATGGAAAAGACTTTGGAGTTAGGTTTAGCAGTGAGAAAAGTAAGGTAATGATTGTGAATAGGTCGGAGGATGAAAGTAATGTGGTATGGAGAACCGGAGAGAATGAGTTAAAACAGGTGCAAGAATACAAGTACTTAGGGATGTGGATGAGTCCAAATGGATGTGAAAAGGCACAGAATGAAAAGATAAGCTTGGTGAACCAGTGGGTAGGTTGAATGGGAAGTGCAGCAAGGATGAGAACGAGTAAGTAGGATGTGGTGAGATAAGTGTAGAGTGTGGCTGTGCCAAGTATAATGTATGGTATGGATGTGATTGCATGGAATGGAAGTGAAATTGTAAGTTAAAAGTGGGCCAGCATAGCAGAATAGAGTAGCAAGGATGGCACTGAATGCACCGAGGTACACAACAGTAGAAGCTTTGAGAGATGATAAGGGATGGAGCACCTTACTTACTTACAAAGTGACACTTGGGTACAAGATTAGGCTTGAAAAAATGGATGATGCAAGAATAGCAAGAAAGGTGTATCTGTGGAATGAAAGTGAAAGCAAATGGAGGAAGAGGTGCATGAGAATGACAGACAGAAATGGTTTATAAGTGGTGCGGGGAATGAGGATGGCTGGGAGAAATCAAAATGAGTGTGAATGGGTCGTGTCAAAAACACCCCAAAACACCCTTAAACATTCAAAAAATACCAAAACACCCCAATCCCATCAAAACAGCCAACACACACTTTTTAAAACACCCAAAAACACCCCAAACACCTACCAAAGCACTCCAAACACATCACACACCCCAACACACACCCAAAACACTCCAAACACACACCCAAAACACCCCAAACACACACCCCAACACCCAAAATACCCCAAACCCATCAAAACATCCCTGATTCACTGACACACACCAAAAACACACACAAAAAAAACACTAAAACATATTTTCACCCACCAAAACACTCCCAAATGCTCCAAAACTTAGCAAACCTACCCTTAAAACACCCCCAAACACCCCAAAAAACAAAATTACACACACCAAAGACCATAAGACACCTCAAGTGTCCCAAAGCACCCCAAAGTATCCAAAAACACCCCAAAACACTAAAAAATAAGTTAAAAACACCCAGATAACACACAAACTACCCTTAAACACACCAAAAACACCCAAATAAACTAACAAACTACCCTTAAACACCCCAAAAACATCCCAAAACACCCAAACCAACACAAATTACCTTTAAACACCCCAAAATCACCCCACAACAACTCCCTTGACACCCCAACACACCCAATCTCACCTCATAGGACGTCATAACAGGACTGGCAGGACTCGGACAGGGCACCCTTCCACTTCCACAGCCCTTCTGATCAGCTCCCTCTTCTCCACTCTCTCACTCTCCATCCCGTGGTACAGCAGCGTGGGAATCTGTAGGGGCAAGGGAGAGAGAGAGAGAGAGAGAGAGAGAGAGAGAGAGAGAGAGAGAGAGAGAGAGAGAGAGAGAGAGAGAGAGAGACTGACTGACCTTTGCTCCTGTGAATTTTCCTTCTCTCTCTCTCTCTCTCTCTCTCTCTCTCTCTCTCTCTCTCTCTCTCTCTCTCTCTCTCTCTCTCTCTCTCTCCATTAGACTGGAGCAAAGTTTTTCCTCCTCCTCCCAGTTGGTTTCCTCCAGTTTGCTCTTCTCCTCTATCTTCAAGGTGAGAAAATTCTTCTCTCCATCTGCGGAGGGGTCAAGGAAAGGTGGTGGAGGAAGAAATGAGAATGGAGGAGAAAAATGGAGTAAATAGATAGATAGTTAGATAAATAAATAAATAAATAAATAAATAAATAAATAAATAAATTTATTTATAAACACAAAATAAATAAATAAATAAATAAATGAGAGAGAGAGAGAGAGAGAGAGAGAGAGAGAGAGAGAGAGAGAGAGAGAGAGAGAGAGAGAGAGAGAGAGAGAGAGAGAGAGAGAGAGAGTCTAGGATTTAAAACTTACAATTCTCTCTCTCTCCTCTCTCTCTGAGAGATAGACAGAGAGATAGTCTCTCTCTCTCTCTGAGAGAGAGAGACAGAGAGATAGAGGTCATTATTTGGGTGTGTTAGGTTAGGTTAGGTTTGAGTGGGTTTGTATGCGAGGTCATGTGAGGTCAGGTCAACCCTTATACTTACCATCTGACAATTTGGTGAGCTGTACCTCTGCCTCCTCCCTCACTGGTAGTGGTGGTGGTGGTGGCGGCACAGGGGAGGGCAGCCTGCTGTGGGATGAGCTGCTGTGTGACCTCTGCCGTCTGCAATGAAGGACAGGTCATTAGTTAACTGTGGTGTGATCCAAGCTGACATGACCAGACCTGACCTAACACAGGACAGATTACACTTATTACCTCTCCCTCCTTCCCTCCACAGCCTGCAGGTCTTGATATATATAGGTATACTGCAGCACCACCCAGGCCTATGGTAAGTGGAGAGCAAAGACAAACACAAAAAACTCAGACTGGTGCATCTGAATGCCGTGTGCTGTGCTGTTAAACAATAAATAAATAATCATGTTAGAATAATATACAGATTAACTCAACATAGGCCTAAAAAATTACCCCACAAAAATACCGTTTCTCAAATAAACATGGCGCTTAAAAGTATCCCTTATGATCTTGCAGGGAAGGTCAGGTTAGTGTCCCTTAACGAGGGGCAGGGGGAGAGGTCCACAGGGGCGCGTCCAAGGCTAGGTCAGAAAATTTTCGTGGGTGAAAAAAAAAAAAACTCTTAAAGTAGATTCATCTCGTAACTATGCACACACACACACACACACACACACACACACACACACACTACAGGCAACACAAGAGAGGCGTCACTGGCTGCACAGGGAAGCAATTTACGTGAGGTCTAAAATATCTGGCTATAGAAGGCTGGCGTTCCGTGTGGCGCGCGCACGACCAACACACAGCAACACCATTTCTCAAGAGTAAGTATGTATTGTATCTTATTCAGCACCATCTCAGCCACTCACCTTCTCGTATTTGGTGATGCCTGCGTGTGCCTGGGTGTCTGTATGTGTGGTGGCAGTCGTCACAGCCAGCACCTTGCCCTACACGAGCATGCTAGGTGATTACAAGCACACTGCATGTTCACATTTTTAGCGCAAATATCTGGCCTGTCTCACTTCCCAGGGACGGTTTTTTTTTTTTTTTTACTAATTACACTACTTTCTATATATATTTATCGGTATTTTCTAGGTTATAATAATTAAGAAATGTTATATTATTCATTATCCATCGGGTTTATCTTACATTAGTGTATTAAGGTACTAAATCCTATAAAATTCTATATACATCTTTATTTCTTTGCTTTTTTCCAATGTAAACCTTTTATTTCTAATATTTTCCGATGTAAAATAAGATGATATATTTAAAAGACTTCGTACTAGTCATTATTTATCAAAGGTACCCTCAAATAGTGCAGTTATAAAGAGACCGTCCCTTTCTCAACACTGTACCAAGATCGCCATTACGCACAACACTGTACCAAGGTCGCCATTACGCAATGTTGACAGCTTAGGAGTTATATATAACAAAATGACGCAAGAAATTTAAAATCCACTTCCTCTTCCTTCTCCTCCTCCTCGTCTTCCTTACCCTCATCCTCCTTTCTTTCCCCTCCTCCTCTGGCAAAAAAAGGGTAAGAGGAGGAAGAGGTAGTAAACGAATATAATGAGAAAGAGGAATAAGCAAATTAGAAGAATAAAGCAAGAAATAGAGGATAATAATGATTTAAAACTTAGTATCTATCATTTTCTTATCTCTCTCTCTCTCTCTCTCTCTCTCTCTCTCTCTCTCTCTCTCTCTCTCTAGGAGCAAGCAAGAGGGAGCCTGGTACCTCTGAGGGGTGCGTGCGCGCGTGTCGGGGAGGACTTAACCCCAGGAATATGATAAAATAAATGCAGTCACCCCGCACAGGCAGGCACGGGGCGACGGGCATCCCACCATCCGTCACACACACACACACACACACACACACACACTGAAAAGGCTTTACCGAAAGTGACGTGGATTTTCAAAGGTGTTTTTACGGTTCTGGTGAAAGATTAACAAGATTTCTACACTGTGAACAGGGAAAACACTCTTGAGAACACGGCTAGTCATCTATGTGACCTTGGAAAGTAGAGAGAGAGAGAGAGAGAGAGAGAGAGAGAGAGAGAGATGGACGGATAAGGCCCCTGTACAGAGTTAGCAGCTGGGTGTGGGCGTGACAAAAGCTGGAGATGACTCAGAATAAGGTGATCTAACACACACACACACACACACACACACACACACACCGAACACTGACGGATAGAGACTGGAATGTCGAACGCCAACTGAGCAGAGAGTATGTTTGTGCGACGGTGTTCATGTTCAAACCGAAAAACATGTGTTGTTAGAGTGCACAATGACTGCTGATCTACGTAATAGTTATCAAATGCTCAGATTTGGCGATATAAATGACATAATGGAAGAGAATATCTATATACAGGAAGTGTGTAGCTATATTTTTGAAGTACTGAGTATATACGTATAATATGTAAGAATCACCTCTACATCAAATGCATGTTTGTGACTTTTCATGGACAAAAGTACTTGTACAATTATTTGTTCTTTGTTTATTTTGTAAAAGGATTCTTTTGTCAATAAACAACTAACTAACTAGGGGCGTCCCGGGTCCAGGTGATGACGTCACACTCAAAAATACGAAGTGGATTTTAAATTTCTTGCGTCATTTTGTTATATATAACTCCTAAGCTGTTAACATTGCGTAATGGCGATCTTGGTACAGTGTTGAGGAAGGGACGGTCGCGTCCCTTCCTCAACACTGTACCTGCAACAATTAGAGACGTCGCAGTGAGCGTTTTGATACCAGATAGCGCCAGAATTTTTAATTATCGCCGGAAAATAAATACTTTTTGGGGCAAGGTTTTACAAGCTTACAAAGGTGTATCGTTGCACAGTAATGCGTCTGAATTTTAAGTCAATTAATTTCGTAATAACTGACAGCACATGACATTGTTTGAGCCTCTATTCATAATTTCAGATAATATTCTTAAAAGAGCCTATAAGTGTATCAAGGCAGGCAATCTGTAATTTTCTACTGACCTCAATGGAAGTATACTAATATATACTTGCATTTTCATGTACTAAACAACAGGCAAATCCATTTAATGTAAAGAAAATATAATTTTGTATCAGAGACTTTATTTTTGCGGTACGATCACTATCCTCGGGTACTTGGGCAGCCAGCAAACCAAAACACAGGACCACGCTTACTCGACTACCCTGCACAATGGATACATCACCGCCACAATCATGGACTACAGCGGAATTAAGAAAATTCTTGAAAGAACGAGCTATACCCTATTCTGGATATAGTAAAGCAAAGTAAAGGCCTTTGTATCGGCAGAACTGAGAGGCTATTGTTTACACTTTACACTCCCTAACGGCGCGCGGCGCTTTCTTTAACTGAAGAATCATGATCAAGATAAGTACGTCGTACGTCCGCCAGCGGTGCTGTTCTTTTTTTATTTCACTGATTACTTTCATATACAGGACGTGTCAGTGATATTTGATATTTTTCAACATTCCCAGATAAAATGCACAAGCCGAAGTCAACATCCTTTTATTTTTACTGTTTATACTTACTTAAAAAAAAATTCATTACCTATTTTTAGTTTTATCTTATAATTCAATTAACAAAGCCTTATCATACACCAGTAAGTATGAATATTAATATTAAGGGTTATGTTTTTAATTTTAGATACACTTGTGCAGCAATTCATGCTGTACTTTTCTTGCACATCGATTTCAAATTTAGCTAAGTCACCCCTTTGCCCCACGAAATCGGAGACAATTAAAAATGCTGGCGCTGATAGGTATCTACCAGCCTCACTGCGACGTCTCTAATTGCGAAATTAACTGCGAAATTAAACCCCTCGCAAAAATGGAGCTATGCCGGAATGCTTAATATATTCTGATTTGTCAAGTAGTTTAACTCTTATTGGGAATATAAAACCATTCCCAGCCTTACTAATAATAAAGATATTTTAAAAGAACAGAATAAAAAAAATTGAACATAAACTCGATAAAGAGACATTGTAAAGTCAACAAATCTGATTTATTAGGAATATAAAACACTTTAAAAATGAAAACTATTTTTACAAATAATCAAAAGTTCGTTACAAGTTGAAATAAAGAAATGAAAAATTAATAAATGTCAACTTTTCACTTTTCACACGCCTATAAATCACTGTAAAACTCCACATATCCTACTCATCAGGATCATAACACACTTTAATAACCATAAACGATTTTTTGAGCCAATAAAATCTTGCCTGGAGGCTGAAATAATTGTTTTTCTAGGGCGACCTTAAAAGAAAAAAATAATAACAGAAAAAAGCAACACTTAGCTACGCTAAAACCACCTGATGATCAACACATTTCTCTCAACACACTTATGGAAAACACTCAAAACATCACTAAATATTTTCACAAACCACCTGATGATCAACACATTTCTCTCAACACACTTATGGAAAACACTCAAAACATCACTAAATATTTTCACAAACCACCTGATGATCAACACATTTCTCTCAACACACTTATGGAAAACACTCAAAACATCACTAAATATTTTCACAAACCACCTGATGATCAACACATTTCTCTCAACACACTTATGGAAAACACTCAAAACATCACTAAATATTTTCACAAACCACCTGATGATCAACACATTTCTCTCAACACACTTATGGAAAACACTCAAAACATCACTAAATATTTTCACAAACCACCTGATGATCAACACATTTCTCTCAACACACTTATGGAAAACACTCAAAACATCACTAAATATTTTCACAAACCACCTGATGATCAACACATTTCTCTCAACACACTTATGGAAAACACTCAAAACATCACTAAATATTTTCACAAACCACCTGATGATCAACACATTTCTCTCAACACACTTATGGAAAACACTCAAAACATCACTAAATATTTTCACAAACCACCTGATGATCAACACATTTCTCTCAACACACTTATGGAAAACACTCAAAACATCACTAAATATTTTCACAAACCACCTGATGATCAACACATTTCTCTCAACACACTTATGGAAAACACTCAAAACATCACTAAATATTTTCACAAACCACCTGATGATCAACACATTTCTCTCAACACACTTATGGAAAACACTCAAAACATCACTAAATATTTTCACAAACCACCTGATGATCAACACATTTCTCTCAACACACTTATGGAAAACACTCAAAACATCACTAAATATTTTCACAAACCACCTGATGATCAACACATTTCTCTCAACACACTTATGGAAAACACTCAAAACATCACTAAATATTTTCACAAACCACCTGATGATCAACACATTTCTCTCAACACACTTATGGAAAACACTCAAAACATCACTAAATATTTTCACAAACCACCTGATGATCAACACATTTCTCTCAACACACTTATGGAAAACACTCAAAACATCACTAAATATTTTCACAAACCACCTGATGATCAACACATTTCTCTCAACACACTTATGGAAAACACTCAAAACATCACTAAATATTTTCACAAACCACCTGATGATCAACACATTTCTCTCAACACACTTATGGAAAACACTCAAAACATCACTAAATATTTTCACAAACCACCTGATGATCAACACATTTCTCTCAACACACTTATGGAAAACACTCAAAACATCACTAAATATTTTCACAAACCACCTGATGATCAACACATTTCTCTCAACACACTTATGGAAAACACTCAAAACATCACTAAATATTTTCACAAACCACCTGATGATCAACACATTTCTCTCAACACACTTATGGAAAACACTCAAAACATCACTAAATATTTTCACAAACCACCTGATGATCAACACATTTCTCTCAACACACTTATGGAAAACACTCAAAACATCACTAAATATTTTCACAAACCACCTGATGATCAACACATTTCTCTCAACACACTTATGGAAAACACTCAAAACATCACTAAATATTTTCACAAACCACCTGATGATCAACACATTTCTCTCAACACACTTATGGAAAACACTCAAAACATCACTAAATATTTTCACAAACCACCTGATGATCAACACATTTCTCTCAACACACTTATGGAAAACACTCAAAACATCACTAAATATTTTCACAAACCACCTGATGATCAACACATTTCTCTCAACACACTTATGGAAAACACTCAAAACATCACTAAATATTTTCACAAACCACCTGATGATCAACACATTTCTCTCAACACACTTATGGAAAACACTCAAAACATCACTAAATATTTTCACAAACCACCTGATGATCAACACATTTCTCTCAACACACTTATGGAAAACACTCAAAACATCACTAAATATTTTCACAAACCACCTGATGATCAACACATTTCTCTCAACACACTTATGGAAAACACTCAAAACATCACTAAATATTTTCACAAACCACCTGATGATCAACACATTTCTCTCAACACACTTATGGAAAACACTCAAAACATCACTAAATATTTTCACAAACCACCTGATGATCAACACATTTCTCTCAACACACTTATGGAAAACACTCAAAACATCACTAAATATTTTCACAAACCACCTGATGATCAACACATTTCTCTCAACACACTTATGGAAAACACTCAAAACATCACTAAATATTTTCACAAACCACCTGATGATCAACACATTTCTCTCAACACACTTATGGAAAACACTCAAAACATCACTAAATATTTTCACAAACCACCTGATGATCAACACATTCCTCTCAACACACTTATGGAAAACACTCAAAACATCACTAAATATTTTCACAAACCACCTGATGATCAACACATTTCTCTCAACACACTTATGGAAAACACTCAAAACATCACTAAATATTTTCACAAACCACCTGATGATCAACACATTTCTCTCAACACACTTATGGAAAACACTCAAAACATCACTAAATATTTTCACAAACCACCTGATGATCAACACATTTCTCTCAACACACTTATGGAAAACACTCAAAACATCACTAAATATTTTCACAAACCACCTGATGATCAACACATTTCTCTCAACACACTTATGGAAAACACTCAAAACATCACTAAATATTTTCACAAACTATAACAACACACTTAAAAAGCCGCAATATACAAGTTTTCGAGATAAAAAAAAAAAAAAAAATATTGGAATCGAGCCAAACCATCATGACGGCTGTGGACGGGGCCTCAGCTGAAAACAAAGATGGCCGCCTCCTCAGTCATTATTTAAAGTAATTTTGAAGGCTATATATCTACTTTCTGGCTTGATTGATAGTGTATGTATGTGTGTGTGTGTGTGTGTGTGTGTGTGTGTGTACTACTCAAACATAGATTACCTTATCCCACTGGTCTTCCCCCTTCCGTCCCTTACCTGCTCCTCCCAGCCTTCTCCCCAACTCTTTTTCCTCTTTCCTGCTTGTGCATTAATAATAATAATAATAATAATAATAATAATAATAATAATAATAATAATAATAAACGGCTTATTATTAAGGCAGTTAACAAACTGAAAATGTACATAGGTGGTGGGGAAATACTTAACAATCCTAAAGGTAAGTCTAATCTAGAAGGGATTGCATTGTGTGTATGTATGTGTAATTAGGTAAGGTTTTTGCCACGAATGGCTACGTGTGGGGGTGCTGTGGTGGGTCATGGCAGCGTTGTTGTTCTTGTTCTTGTTCTTGTTGCTGTTGTTGGTGGTGTGTGTGTGTGTGTGTTTAAGGACAGTAACCTAAGGCAAAGCAGCACGATCCCTAAGGACATTACCGGACACAAGGTACGTCAGGTAATACACACACACTGTACTTACAAGGCTTGCCACACTGCAGACACTGTGCAGACTGCGGTAATAAGCCGTGTCAACACAAACTGTGCCGCTCAGTTGTCTTGCAAATGTAATATTAATACAAATCCAGTAATGGTGATGGGAGAGGAGAGTAATAGTTATCATGAAACGGTCTCTCTCTCTCTCTCTCTCTCTCTCTCTCTCTCTCTCTCTCTCTGTCACCATATTCAAGCCCCATTACTCCCGTGCCACATTAAATACGTACCCATCCACACCCATTTCCTTGTGACACTTATCTTTCAGCCTATTACACTCTTCGTCCATTTCCACGTGTATCTGAGTGTATGTCCAAACCTCGCCTTTCTCAAATAGGTTTCATACGAACGTAAGAAAATCGAGTGTTTGTGCAGGAAGCCATTAAGCCTACACGTGGCGCGCAATCCCTGTAGGTAAACGTGGCTGTCCATTTCATCCTATCATTTTTTATTCATAAATTCGTCTTGTCTTCTTTTAACACTCCTATTGACTCGGCGCTAACAAGATGTTTATATTTTTACCAAGAATTCAACTTCTACCTGTCATGTGTTACCTAGGAAAAAATCTCTCTCTCTCTCTCTCTCTCTCTCTCTCTAATTAGCGCCACCTGGTCGTGTAACATCTGCCGCCACACCTTTCCTTCACGTGTCACTAATAACTTCTCTTAGGAACATTTACGTGCAAAATACATAAGAGACCCCCTCGACACACGAAGCTCAACAGAACATGAGTGCGGAGCCATAGCATTACTACAGCAGGGGGGTGGGAATATAATGGGGGGTAGGATTTTTATGTGATTGGTGGGGAAGGAGGGGTAGAAGGGGGGATCTGAAACTTGATGCAGTCTCTCTCTCTCTCTCTCTCTCTCTCTCTCTCTCTCTCTCTCTCTCTCTCTCTCTCTCAAACTGTAAATGTGATCTATTATTATTCTGTTTAAAAATTACTAGTTTTCTGTAGAAAAATGTAAACAAGTAAAAATAAAGAAAACGGGAGATAAGAGAAAAAGAGAAAATGAAAAGTTTTAAGAGCAACTTGTTCAGAGAGAGAGAGAGAGAGAGAGAGAGAGAGAGAGAGAGAGAGAGAGAGAGAGAGAGCAGTAAATTCAAACACCCTTAAATTTTTAATCCAGTCCATCCCTGAGACACCATTTGCTTTGGTTATCGTCATTTAGCGCAGCGCCGTTCGACTCTGCGCCGCTATATGTCCTGCCCAGGGTGATGGAGAATAGATTGTGGGTGAAAAGGGGGATGGACTTAATAGATACTGTACAGGGGAGAGGCGGGAAAGCCAGGACAAGCCAAGGGGTGATAGATAAGGGAAGAGGTGGTCCATGGAAGTTATACTGGGAGTGACTGTGTGTTGCTGGGGTGGAGCGGTGTGTGTGTGTGTTTTATGGGGATATAGAGGTCTCTCTCTCTCTCTCTCTCTCTCTCTCTCTCTCTCTCTCTCTCTCTCTCTCATTTCCTTCCGTCCTGTTTCCTCCATCCCCTTCGATCTCCCTTTTCATACCCTCCCTCCCTCCCCTTCCTCAATATTTCCCTTTACAAACACTTCGCTTTTTTTTCCCTTCTTCCTCCCTTCGTTTCCCTCCATTTCCTCTTCCCATCCGTATTTCCACTTAAACCTAAACTCCCCTTCTTTTTTTCCCTCTTTTTATTCCCTTTTTTCCTTTTTTATTTTTTTTCTGTTATTTCCCTTCCTTCCGCTTTTGTCTTTCTATTTCCCTTCCCGATTTGCATTCCATTCTATATCTTATCCTGTTTTTTTCCTTTCCTTCTCTCTTTCGTCTGTCAATTTAAAATTTCTACGTTTCATTTTATTTTTTTTATTTTTCTCTCTTTCGTTAAGGAAAGAGTACAAAGGGAACAGTAAAAATGAGTAGACAGGGTTAAGAAAAGATTAGAACAAAGTAGGAAGGGTTAAGAATTAGAAAGGGAGCAGAAGAGCAGAGGGCAGTAAAAAAAAATAGAAAGTGAAAAAGAGTAGAAAAGAATAGAAGAAAGTAAATAAGAGCAGAAAGTCTGGAACAGGAAAAAAAAAAATGGTTACGATATAGACGATACATAAAAGAAAACAAAAAAAATTTAGTACTGCAGGAACAAAACAAACAAGGAAACAATAGAAAGAAAACTTGGGAAAGGAAGAAAAAGAATGTTACGAAATACGAACGATGGAAAAAAAGGACGAAAGTTGAAATATAGGAATTAAAAAAAATAATCCATGTTTGTTTCCATTCTCGTTAAAGAAAAAATAAATAAATAAAATAAAGAATCGTATCCGGATTACAACACGTACTGAACGGGATCGTCAATTAGGGTTGTGTAATGGGACTGGAGGAGGAGGAGGAGGAGATGGAGGAGGAGGAAAGAAAAACCGAACACGTATGAAGAGCGAATATGGAGGGAGGGAGAGAGAGAGAGAGAGAGAGAGAGAGAGAGAGAGAGAGAGAGAGAGAGAGAGAGAGAGAGAGAGAGAGAGAGAGAGAGAGAGAGAGAGAGAGAGACCAAAACAATTTCAAACACCTAATAATTTTCCCTGCTTTATTTCCTCCTAACATTTTCCCTCCCCCGCTAAAAAAAAAAAAAGTACCCTAATTTCATCCCCCCCAAAAAAAACAACCCTAATATTTCCCTCCCAAGTTTCCCTCTCCCCATTCCCCTGACCATTACCTCTTTCCCCCGGCAATTGACTTATTTCCTTCCCTGCCAAGGAGAATTAAATACGGTTTCCAGCGATACGAGATAAATGGTAGGGAAAAAAAAAGAAAAAAAAGGGAAAAATAAAGGAAAATTACCCTTAAGCCGAACTAATGCGAGATTCAAGTCTGTCCTTCAGAAACCCATACTGAAGGAGGAGGAGGAGGAGGAGGAGGAGGGATGATGATGATAAATGAGAAAATAAAAATAAGGGCTTTGCGTAATTAAGCCAGAGAGAGAGAGAGAGAGAGAGAGAGAGAGAGAGAGAGAGAGAGAGAGAGAGAGAGAGAAAGCTTTAAATTTACGTACACTAGTCTCTCTCTCTCTCTCTCTCTCTCTCTCTCTGTAATAATGAAGGAAAGACAGTTGGAGCAATGGCTGTAGTAGTAGTAGTAGTAGTAGTAGTAGTGGTGGTGGTGGTAGCAGTAGTGGCAGCAGCAGCAGCAGTAGTAGTAGTAGTAGTAGTAGTAGTGGTAGCAGTAGTAGTAGTAGTAGTAGTAGTAATAGTAGTAGTAGTAGTAATGGTGGTGATGGTGGTGGCGGCAGAGTTTACCTAGCAAACGGTGGTCGGGTGGCTGGCTGTTGGTGGTGGTGGTGGTGGCGGCAGAGTTTACCTAACAAACGGTGGGTCGGGTGGCTGGCTGTTGGTGGTGGTGGTGGTGGTGGTGGTGGCGGCAGAGTTTACCTAACAAACGGTGGTCGGGTGGCTGGCTGTTGGTGGTGGTGGTGGTGGTGGTGGCGGCAGAGTTTACCTAACAAACGGTGGTCGGGTGGCTGGCTGTTGGTGGTGGTGGTGGTGGTGGTGGCGGCAGAGTTTACCTAACAAACGGTGGTCGGGTGGCTGGCTGTTGGTGGTGGTGGTGGTGGTGGTGGCGGCAGAGTTTACCTAACAAACGGTGGTCGGGTGGCTGGCTGTTGGTGGTGGTGGTGGTGGCGGCAGAGTTTACCTAACAAACGGTGGTCGGGTGGCTGGCTGTTGTTGGTGGTGGTGGTGGTGGTGGCGGCAGAGTTTACCTAACAAACGGTGGTCGGGTGGCTGGCTGTTGTTGGTGGTGGTGGTGGTGGTGGCGGCAGAGTTTACCTAACAAACGGTGGTCGGGTGGCTGGCTGTTGGTGGTGGTGGTGGTGGTGGTGGCGGCAGAGTTTACCAAGCAAACGGTGGTCGGGTGGCTGGCTGTTGGTGGTGGTGGTGGTGGCGGCAGAGTTTACCTAACAAACGGTGGTCGGGTGGCTGGCTGTTGGTGGTGGTGGTGGTGGCGGCAGAGTTTACCTAACAAACGGTGGTCGGGTGGCTGGCTGTTGTTGGTGGTGGTGGTGGTGGTGGCGGCAGAGTTTACCTAACAAACGGTGGTCGGGTGGCTGGCTGTTGTTGGTGGTGGTGGTGGTGGTGGCGGCAGAGTTTACCTAACAAACGGTGGTCGGGTGGCTGGCTGTTGGTGGTGGTGGTGGTGGTGGTGGCGGCAGAGTTTACCTAACAAACGGTGGTCGGGTGGCTGGCTGTTGTTGGTGGTGGTGGTGGTGGTGGCGGCAGAGTTTACCTAACAAACGGTGGTCGGGTGGCTGGCTGTTGGTGGTGGTGGTGGTGGTGGTGGCGGCAGAGTTTACCTAACAAACGGTGGTCGGGTGGCTGGCTGTTGGTGGTGGTGGTGGTGGTGGTGGCGGCAGAGTTTACCAAGCAAACGGTGGTCGGGTGGCTGGCTGTTGGTGGTGGTGGTGGTGGCGGCAGAGTTTACCTAACAAACGGTGGTCGGGTGGCTGGCTGTTGGTGGTGGTGGTGGTGGCGGCAGAGTTTACCTAACAAACGGTGGTCGGGTGGCTGGCTGTTGTTGGTGGTGGTGGTGGTGGTGGCGGCAGAGTTTACCTAACAAACGGTGGTCGGGTGGCTGGCTGTTGTTGGTGGTGGTGGTGGTGGTGGCGGCAGAGTTTACCTAACAAACGGTGGTCGGGTGGCTGGCTGTTGGTGGTGGTGGTGGTGGTGGTGGCGGCAGAGTTTACCTAACAAACGGTGGTCGGGTGGCTGGCTGTTGTTGGTGGTGGTGGTGGTGGTGGCGGCAGAGTTTACCTAACAAACGGTGGTCGGGTGGCTGGCTGTTGGTGGTGGTGGTGGTGGTGGTGGCGGCAGAGTTTACCAAGCAAACGGTGGTCGGGTGGCTGGCTGTTGGTGGTGGTGGTGGTGGCGGAAGGCAAATTTTAATTACCCAGTGATTAAGGGAGGCACAAGCTTCCAGAAGGCGGCAGGCTGACTACACTCCGACTGACACACACACACACACACACACACACACACACACACACACACACTGAGCTGAAAGGATAATACAAATAAGAGATAGGATGACACACACACAAGGTTCACAAGAGATGGAAGGACTAAACAAACAAGAAGGGATACGAATGTGCGAAAAACAGTGTGTGTGTGTGTGTGTGTGTGTGTGTGTGTGTGTGTGTGTGTGCCCAAGCAGTATAGTATTGAAGGGAAAAAAGAAACAGTATTGTGATATATATATATATATATATATATATATATATATATATATATATATATATATATATATATATATATATATTTTTTTTTTTTTTTTTTTTTTTTTCCCGCTGCGTCTGTCTCTCCCGTCCCTATTTTTTCCTTCTACTCATGGGTTTTATTTGTTTTCCTTTTCTCTCTCTCTCTCTCTCTCTCTCTCTCTCTCTCTCTCTCTCTTCCCCCCGACACAAATTGCGTCGTGCAGTGAGGTCAACCATCATCCCTTTGTCTGCACAGCCCAGCCCCTGCCGTGACCTCAGCCAGCATCCCCACCAACCACGCCAATACCAGTACACAAGAAACGAAAATAAAAAGAAACGAAGAAAGGAAGAAAGGGAGGGAGGAGGGAAGGGAAAAAATATGTCCAGAGTAGAGAGATACTTAACGAACAGTACTCACTCTGCCACACTCCACACGCTGCCAACACTACAGTAATAAAAAAAATCCATAGGAACACAATCTGCGCCGCTGTATTGTCCTGTACACGTAAAACTGAAGTAAAATAAACCCAGCTATAGTATTTACACTCACAGTCCACCGCGGTGGTCAAGTATGAACTGAGGAGTGAGCCGTGATGAGGTCTCCCTGCCAGCCTGCCTCCTATCCCACCACCACCACCACCACCACCGTGACGTGCCGTGATACCATTGGTCAATAGGACAAGGAGGAGGAGCAGGAGGAGGAGGAGGAGGAGGAGAAATATATGTTGATTCATGGGACAAAATCTCTCTCTCTCTCTCTCTCTCTCTCTCTCTCTCTCTCATAAAAAGATAGTATTGATAATAGTAATGGCGGTGGTTGGAGTAGTAGTAATAGTAATAGTAGTAGTAGTAGTAGAAGTAGTAGTAGGAGGAGGAGGAGGAGGCAGGCCACGTGATCGCCTCAGTGATTAACCTTCTCAGCCAAGTCAGGTCAGGTCAAGTGAGGTCACAAGTAGTAGTAGTAGTAGAAGTAGTAGTAGTAGTAGTAGTAGTAGTAGTAGTAGTAGTAGTAGTAGTAGTAACATCAATAATAACAATGATAATAACAGTAGTAGTAATAGTAGCAGTGATATTGAGAGAGAGAGAGAGAGAGAGAGAGAGAGAGAGAGAGAGAGAGAGAGAGAGAGAGAGAGAGAGAGAGAGAGAGAGAGACAAGCAAGGACGAAACAAAAAATTCAAACAAGTAAATGACAAACACTCAGAGATAAAAGGAGGAAGGGATGGGAAAGAGAGAGAGAGAGAGAGAGAGAGAGAGAGAGAGAGAGAGAGAGAGAGAGAGAGAGAGAGAGAGAGAGGAGGGAGAGAAGGGGATATCAGGGGGGAAAAGTTAGAGGAAGGAGAAGAGGGGAGGAGGGGGAGGGAGAGGGAGACGTGAAGGACTGGGTGGAGGAATTAAGGTGGAAGAAGTGTAAAAAAAATGAGAGAGAGAGAGAGAGAGAGAGAGAGAGAGAGAGAGAGAGAGAGAGAGAGAGAGAGAGAGAGAGAGAAAGGGGGGAGGGGCATTGCTTGCTACTCTTGTCACACTCTATTCCCTTATCTTCTCGAAGCTTCTAACACACACACACACACACACACACACACACACACACAGAACCAGCTGAATACTCTTGGATTGGTTCCCGTGAGTGGTTTTGCACACATGGAACGCTGGGAATAATGTGCTAACAATTATTCTTGAATGTAAAGAGATTTGCTAGGCTCGTATTCACTGAAACTCGTGGATCCATAGAGACTGTGTGAGTTGTGTGTATTGTTATTGTGGGGTGTCAGTTTTACATCCACTGCAAAAGAGGATGGCGGCGTTTTGATATCAGAAGCTACTTTAATTTACCCCTTTATCCCCTAATGACACTTACATGTCACCACAGGCAATTTACCTAGCCAGAAATTAAACATGAATGCACTGAACAATAAATAACTAAACATTAATGAACAAAGTATAATCTGAATTTGTGCCAGAAAAGAATAAATAAGTGAATAACACAAAACATTTAATCATCATTGCAGTAAGTGTGTGTCTGGAAGGTACGTCTGATCTGAACCTGCACAAGACCATTCTATTCAGCTTGGAAGAAGCCATAGCAGTGAAAGGGTTAAGTGTGGATTACATGTTATATTTGATGTGACGTTCAAGGTAGAGGTGCGAGGCGTGGGCAGGGTGAGGGAAGGGAGGGAGGAGCGTGGGGTGAGGCAGGGTGAGAGGGAAGGAAGGGGGAAGTGCGAGGCGTGGGGCAGGATGAGGAGGGAGGTGGAGCAAGGCGTGGGGCAGGGTGAGGTGGGAGGGGAAGGTGCGAGGCGTGGAGCAGGTTGGGGGTCCGTTAATGATTCCCCTTGATGAGTAGTCCGCCTCATCAGGCCGTCGTGTGTGGCGAGGCGGTGCGTGAGAGCCGAGCACAGACATTTAACGAGCTGTTGCTTGTGCGTGGCTTATATTCAGTAGCAGCGTCAGTTGTGTGGATAAGACGAGGGACGTTGAGGGAGTGTTGCTCGCTGCTTTGCTGCGTTCCATCTCACAGAAGAAAATGCCGTTCGTGATCCTTTCCAAAATTATTACGGACATTCCTTTTAGTAATCCTGAATAGGTAACTGACATGTAATACTGAATAGGTAACTGATATACGAGTATATTAATGTTAAAAATGATATATATGTAGCATTTACTATTTCTTAACAGATAACATTTTTTTTGTAGTGGTAGTTTTAAAGGGAGTTACCGAATAACACCACTCCCTGACATTTGCCCTGTAGAACGTGTTGCCTCTCTCGTGATGTAATAAATCGCACTGCATCATATCAACACCATAACAATACAAGAGCGTTAAGAAAGTTACAGTCAGAAGTCGTCAGTTCCACACGAGGCAGTCCCTGAATAAAACATGTATGCCTGAAATGTGGTGTGCCAGAATAATACCCACCAGTTCAGGCTTCATGTCCCACACCACTCAACATTCCACACTCACACTGACGATGGCCACTGTCTAATAAATAAAAGTAAATAGATAAGAATTAACTGTCTTTAGGAAGCAGTTTACTAAATACTTCAAGATTTATCTCCATCCAGCCACTGTTCCTATTTGTAAATATATCGAATATTCTTTTAAGACTCGTGTTGACTCGGCACTAGCAGCTAGTCGTCTGCCACTCTGAGAACCACTTTGTCCGTTACTTCTTTGGTCGAGACAATCGCCAGTAATGTTATTGTGATATGCTGACGGTTAAATCATTAAGAAGGGAGGAAGGGGCAATGTTCACAAGAGAAGAATGTCCAAAGAGGGTATAAATCAAGGAGAATGTCCGGAGGGAAAATGCCCAGAGTGGGAAATATGCAAAGAGGGGAAGTGGGAGATAAATTAAGGAAAAAATATCTAGAGGGGAAAAATGTGTAAAAAGTTGATAAATTAAGAGGCAAATATGAAGAGTGAGAATATCCAAAAGGGACAATTGACTAGGGAGGAAATGTCTGGAGGGGGGAGGGGATATACAATAGGGAAGATAACATGAGAAGAAATATACGTATGGAGGGGGAAGATATCTGGAAGGCAGTATACATTGAGGAGGATATATAACTGTAAAGGGAAGCAAGCTGTCTCAAGACCCAGCATAAATTAAGGAGGAACAGCCTGACGGAGAGAGAGAGAGAGAGAGAGAGAGAGAGAGAGAGAGAGAGAGAGAGAGAGAGAGAGAGAGAGAGAGAGAGAGAGTACAAAAGCCCAGAGGTAAGACTATCGAACACTCGCCTCTCGCTCATTGCAAACGGGTGAGTTCATTGTAAATCTGGTAGTGTGTTGTGTGGAGCGGCATTTAGCTGGCGTATTCTTCCTTTCGTAACTTTACTGCTTGGTCTGTCTGTCTTTGTGTGAATAAAAGAAGAGAAAACAACAAATCCTGGCACGTACTCTGTAAATCGTTCACCCTTCCTTCCACCACTCCACCTATTCCACCAGCATCACTCGTCCACCAGGCATTTTTGTTGTATGCTCAGCGAAAACAGAATTATACTCATTATGGCATTTTATTACTTGAGTTCAGAATGAAAGGTTGCATGTACCCAATGAATCGTGAAGGAACGTAATGGCGTGCGGTTTGTGGGGGAGTGTTGGGAGGAGAGAAAGATGGCGAGTGAGTGAGTGAGTGAGTGAGTGAGTGAGTGAGTGAGTGAGTAGGTGGTTCTTATCAGTGTCGTATTGAATCATTGCTGGGTGTATTAAGATGAAGTTAGGTTAGATAAGGTTAGGTCAACTTTCCATTTCTGTAGTAGTATAGCTTTTGGTTCGGTTTGCTTAGGCTGTGTTAGGTTAGATCAGGTTAGCTCAGGTCAGGTCAGGTCATGCCTCCATTTCTTCAATAGCATACTTTGTAATTAGGTTAGGTTAGATAGGTTTGGTCATGTCATATCTCCATATCTTCAGTATTAGAGCTTATGAAGGTGTAGTTCTGTCTTTGATACTACTACTACTACTACTACTACTACTACTACTACTACTACTACTACTACTACTACAGTACCGATATAATCTTTTGACTCATTAATGGGTAGATCAAAACGCTAGAGGAAGAGTGACGGTTCAGTGAGCAGTGTTTACTCATCTTATGTTATGAGTGCCTGGTGGGCGACCTCTCCAGTCCATAGTATTCTTTCCGATGTGATGAGAAACTCCCTTTGTAATTATGGACAAAGGAATTTTTGGCGATTGATTTAGGACAAGAGCTTCTAGTTGAGGAGTGTAAGGTATCACTGCTGCTGCTGCTGCTGCTGCTGCTGCTACTGCGGCTGGGGCTGCGGCTGCGGCTGCTGCTGCTGCTGCTGCCGCCGCCGCTGCTGCTGCTACTGCTGCTGCTGCTGCTGCCGCTGCTGCTGCTGCTGCTGCTGCTGCTGTATTTCCATTACAATAATACAAAAGAAAAAAAAAACATGAAGTGAACTTCTCTACCAGTGAAAAGCAGGCGAGGGTTGCTTCTCGGAAGGTGATTGGCTGTTGAGTCCTTGGAGTGGTAGCTTGGAGTTGGTTGACGTGGCGCTGGAGGTTGGGCCAAGTGTATGCTAAGGCCAGGGTCCACCAACCATCTCTCTGTAAGATTAGTCACCATGGTGAACCTTCAGGAGCACATGGTCTATAATAAGCGCATCAAGAAAACTCAGAGTGAATTTGCCGCAATGAGCCACTTCGAGTCCTTGTCGCAGCAAAGCAGCGTGATGGAAGTTGGCAGCGACTCAGACGAGCAGCCTGAAAAGGCGTGTTGCTTCTCGTGGGTCCGTTGTTGCTTCCAAAAGCTTTGCCGACGACTGAGGAAGCGGAAACGAAGCCAGCACCTCGCCGTCTCCCTGCCTCACGGGGAGACAGGTGCTGAGGAACAACACGCCGCCTCACCTCCTCCACTCACTGACTGCTGTAAGATGGAAGAGGAACAAAAATGTAGTGAAACTGTAGACAACGTACACGTTCACTCACCAATAACAGACTCAGTCGAGCCAAATTTGAAAGCCCTTGGTCAAGATCAAAACACAAGCACGAGCACGCCACCATTCACCGGCTTCACCTCTCCAGTTATCGTAGGCGTGGTGTGGAAAAAGAACTTTGCGTGCACTGGTGAACACAATGAGTCTATAAATAAGGAACTGGAGAAGAACAAGCCACTCAATAACATCATGAAAACGAAACATAATGAACGGAATGAGGCTATTGAGGAGGAACACGAGAAGAATAACAACCTGAATCACTTGAAAGATGAACTAAAAGCAGAATGCACCACAGTCTCTCAGAATGAAGGTAAAGGGACTGGCAAGATGCCAGGAAGCCACTCCACGGAAGGGAAATACATAGCATGCGAAGAACAAACTCAGAACAACGCAAAAAGAACTCGGCGCCATCGCAGGAAGAAAAACAAGAAAAAGTCTCAAAATAACGAGGAAAAGGAAACGAATATGATGGAGGAGGAAGAGTCAAAGACGGCCCTCCTCGTGCGGATGCTGGAACAGGAGCGTGGCGAGGAACACATTTGCGCGGAAGAGAAAGTGACGATGATGGAAGAAGAAGAAGAGATGGAAACAGGGAATGAACAGATGCTGGAAGAGAGAGACGAAGAAAATCATGATGTTGTCGAGGAAGTGAAAGTGTCTGACGGTCATTCATCAGTTAAGGAACAGACGGAAGACAAGTCCGCGACACACGAAGAACAAACTCACAAAGCAAAAAGAACTCGTCGCCGTCGTAGGAAAAAAAACAGAAAGATTCAAAATAATGTTAATCACTGCAATAACCAAAGTACTTGCACGATTAAAGAGTCCTCCCGTGCAGAGGTGCCTCCAGTCCCTGAAGAGGTACCAAACATCGTCAGTGTAACATTGCCAACTATCACTGGAAAAGGACCAGTCACTGGCGTGGAACGAGAGGGCGCAGAACACCACAGGGACGAAGAAGAGAGCGTGACGTTAGTGAAGGACGAGGAGGCAGTGCCAGTAGTGCCAGAACTGATGCTGGAACAACAGGAAGAGGAGGCGTGGGTGGTGGAAGAACATGAAGTGCTATCCACAGAGCCAAAGCAGGCAGGAAATCAGATGATTCTGACGGGGTGACCACAACGATGAGGAAGATGAAAGTAATATAATGGAAGAGAAAGAGGCCAGGACGATCCTCCTAGATTGCACGCTGGAACAGAAAGGTGAGCAGGAACAACACACCGGCGAGGAAGAGAAAGTGACGATGATGGAAAAAGAGGAGGGCATGGAGAGAGAGAATGAACAGAAGCAGGGGCAGAAAGACGAGGAAAACCAAGATAATGACGAGGAAGGGAAAGTGACGACAGTGGAAGTGTCTGACGCGGCGTGTACAATTCAGGAACAGTCGCGGGAAAACGAAAGTCTGGAGGCTCAACACAATTTGCAGGAAGAAACTGTAGAAGCAAAGAACAACAACAACAACAACAACGACTCTTGTTTCCCTGCTGGCGACACTCTCGAGGGGGAACCTGCTGCTGAGCAGCAACATGAAGCAGCGATTACTGAGGTGGAAGAGCACATCAAGGAAGACGTGAACAGGTCCCCAGTCGCCGTCATAGATCACCACCTGACACGCCAGCCACACCACCACACTGCAGCAATCACACAGCCTGCACCATGGCAGTATCCGGCGCCTTCTTACAACGGCTCCCTGCAGGCTCTTCGCCAAGAAGTCCTGGACTTCCATCGCTGGGCGGGAGGAACGGAGGAGGAGTCCCGGCGCAGGATGCGCCCGGTGGAAGACGTGAGGGGCGTGGTTGGTGCGCTGTGGCCCGCGGCCCAAGTGCAGGTCACGGGCAGCCTGGCTAACGGCCTGTACTTGCCGGACAGCGACGTCGACCTCACGCTGGTGGGACAGTGGCCACCCTCGCCGCCGCCTCTGTTGGTTCTGAGAGACGCCCTCCTGCAGCAGGACGTGGCACTGCCTGGCTCACTCAAGGTTCTCGAGAAGGCCACTGTTCCTCTGGTTAAATTTGTTCATCAGCAGACCGGAGTGGAGGTGGACGTGTCTCTCGGCGGCGAGGCGGCTGTGCGCGCCGCGGTGCTGGTGGCAGACTTCAAAAAGCAGTTTAACACACTGACGCCTGTAGTTCTGTTCGTGAGATATTATCTGAAACAATTAAACCTTGGCCAAGTTTTCACAGGAGGCGTCTCCTCCTACGCCGTCACGCTCATGGCCACTAGCCTCCTCCAACTGCAGGTCCCGCCTGAGGAACGAGAAGAGCCTGCTCTGGTGCTTTTAAGATTCTTCTATTTTTATGGACACCAGTTTTCGTACGCCACGACGGGCATCAGCGTGCTGGGGGGCGGCCGCTACCTGCGGAAAGAGGACGTGCCCACCGTCATGCCTGGCGGCCACCGCCGGGCAGATCTGTGTATCCAGGACCCATTGACACCTGGCAATGATCTGGGCCGATCGTCCTTCCGTGTCTGGGAGGCGCGAAGGGCCTTCCAGCACGCGTACCTGGTGCTGGCGCCCGCCGCACACGCCCCAGGCCGGTACACCTCGCCGTGCTCCTTGCTGGGCCAGTTGCTGCTGGGGTACGGCGCTCCCTCGCGATGCCTCCCAGACGGCCTCATTCATTACAGTCGTCAGTGCGCTTATCAGCAACAAGGCCCTCGGCTGCCTCAGCAGGAGCGTCATCACAAGTATGAACAGAGTTCTCAACTCGCTGCTCAGGTGGAGCATCACCCGGTGTCTCGGCTAACCCTTCAACAAAACAAGCAATACCCAAGCCACACAGGATCAAAAAGCAATCACCACAGTCATCAGCAGGGATACGGGGAAGTGTACCGCCACAGTCCTCAACAGCAGCGTCAACACACGGTTCACCAGGGTTATTATTACCAGGGGCTATTATTACCGCAGCTCTGTCAATTACTGGGAGTGGTGTAACCAGAGCCCTGAGGAGACACGTCATCATCACGGTCACCAGGATTATTGGAAACAGTATTACCAGAGCCATGCGGAGGGCATCCAGCATCGAGATCAGCAAGGCTATAGGGCGTGGTCTTATGTCAAACAAAATCAGAGAAGCAAGCAAGGAGGATTGCGTGGCAGGCACGGCCAGGCATCAGCGATGGGCTAGGCAGAGGCACGAACAGGCACGCGTTGGGAGGGGCGTGAGCAGAGGCCTCGGCAGAGACATCGATACCAGGCTTGGAGCAGCCAGGACGCGACACAGCATTATGGGACCAGTTGAGATGCAGGTGAAGAAGCCTTAAGTTGTCGAGCACCACGAGATTCTGCCATAGGACAAGGAAGAGGAGGTTGTGATGGAGCTTCAAGACAATGAAGAACCACAAACAAATCACACTGAGATTTTACTGCTTAGGAAGAAGCTCAGACAAAAATGACAAGCGTGACAAGCAGTAGGAGTATCACTACCTTCAAACAAATATGTAAAATGCAAAAAAAAAAAAAACTTATATAAAACAAACAAACAGATAGGAAGTCAAAGAATAACTTTATGATAATGAGGATCATGACACCCAGGCTAAGGAGAAGAGGCAGGACACGGAGGACCAGGACACGCAGGCTCTGTGAATTACCAGCAGCCACAGACTATGTTCATTCCACCATGACCTCAACAGAAGCTCAACAGAAAAACAGTTCCGCCTCGACATGTTCCCTCACTGAGCGGGCCGCCCTCATGCGTCCTATCTGACTTCATTTTTATGTAATGTATCATGGAGATCAGCACAGAGATGAAATAAATGAATAAAAAGCCTGCTCACATGTAGCTCACAAAAAGAAAATAGGAGAAATGAACTGCGTACAGAAATAGTCTGGGTTAAGGACATTAGGCAAATTGTTCCGGATTAAGACTGTTAAATGAAGAAAATAGTCTGGATTAAGGATAGAGGATTAAGAAAATAGTCCGAATTAAGGATAGTGGATTAAGAAAATAGTCTTAACTATGGATACTGGATTAGAAAAATAATCAGAATGAAGGCTAGTGGATTAAGAAAATAGTCTCCATTAAGGATACTGAATTAAGAAAATAGTTGGTATTAAGGATAATAGATTAAGAAAATACTCTGGATTAAGAATAGTAGACTGAAAATACTTGGGATCAACGACAGAGGATTAAAAACAGTCTTGGTTAAGGATAATGGATTAAGAAAGTAGTCTCGATTAATCCTTCAACTGCGGACAAAAAAAAAAAAAAAACACATCATAATGCAAGGCGAAAATCTAAATGTAGAAGTATACAATGAATGAGGAGACTGTGATGTGAAATACTACGGCACATCAAAGTGGTACACAAAATATTGGACCAACACGATGAATTAAAAAAGCGCGCTAAAATTTCACTTGCCGGGCAGAATGATGACTCTGGACAGGTGAAAGACCTCGCTCGCTCTGCCTCAGGCTGTTGCTCTCTTCTCTCCTCTCTCTCCTCCTCTTCTCTCTTTTCCTCTCCTCTCTCCTCTCCTCTCCTTTCCTCTCCTCTCTCCTCTCTCCTCCTCTCCTCTCTTCTCTTTTCTCTCTTCTCCTCTTGTCTCTCCTCTCCTCTCCTCTCCTCTCCTTTCTCCTTTCTCCTCTCCTCTCTTCTCCTCTCCTCTCCTCCTCTCCTCTCCTCTTCTCTCCTCTCTCCTTTCTCCTCTCCTTTCCTCTCCTCTCTTCTCCTCCTCTCTTCTCCTCTCCTCTTCTCTCCTCTCTCCTTTCTCCTCTCCTCTCCTCTCCTCTCTTCTCCTCCTCTCTTCTCCTCTCCTCTTCTCTCCTCTCTCCTTTCTCCTCTCCTCTCCTCTCCTCCTCCTCTCTTCTCCTCTCCTCCTCTCCTCTACTCTCCTCTCCTCTCCTTTCTCCTCTCTTCTCCTCTCCTTTCTCCTCTCCTTTCTCCTCTCTTCTCCTCTCTCTCCTCTCCTCTCTCCCCTCCTTACATCTCTCCTCTTTTCTCTCCTCTCTTCTTTTCTCTCCTCTCCTCTCCTCTTTTCTCTCCTCTTTTCTTTTCTCTCCTCTCCTCTCCTCTTCTCTTCTCTTCTCTTCTCTTCTCTTCTCTCTCATCTCCTCTCTCCTCTCATTTTTCTCTCCTTTCCTCTTTTCTCTCCTTTCCTCTTTTCTCTCTTCTCTTTTCTTCCCTTTTCTTTTTTCCTCTCCTTTCCTTTCCTCTTATCTTCTCTCCTCTTATCTCTCCTCTCCTCTCTCATCTCCTCTCCTCATTTTTCTTCTTTCCTCATTTCTCTTCTCTCCTCTCCTCTCCTCTCCTCTCCTCTCCTTTCCTCTTCTCTTATTTTTCTCCTCTTCTCTTCCTCTTCCTTGCCTTCCTATTAAATGACAATAGTTACTGCTTTCTCTTTTGCTTTTTCTGGCGTGTTTGATTCCGACACAGAGAGAAAGAAAGAGAGAAAGAGAGAGAGAGAGAGAGAGAGAGAGAGAGAGAGAGAGAGAGAGAGAGAGAGAGAGAGAGAGAGAGAGAGAGAGAGAGAGAGAGAGAGGGAAAGGGTGGAGAGAGAGAGAGAGAGAGAGAGAGAGAGAGAGAGAGAGAGAGAGAGAGAGAGAGAGAGAGAGAGAGAGAGAGAGAGAGGTTTCTGGTGGGCGGAGCCATCATTCTCCAGCAAGTCAAATGTTGGCGTGCTTTTTGGAGTTTGTTAAGTTTGGTGTAATCACTTTCCTGTGGTGCAACATTTCACATCACCGTCTTGTCATTCATTACACTGTGTACTTTTGCATTTAGATTTTCGCCTTGTATTATGATGTCTATTTCTGTCCGCAATTGAAGGATTAAGGGTAGTGGATTAAGAAAGTAGTCTGGATTAAGGATATTAGATAAAGGAAGTGTCCGTATTAAGGATACTGAACTAAATAAATAGTCTGCATTAAGGAGAGGACATTACGAAAAGTCTGCATTAAGGAGAGTGCATTAAATAAATGTTCTGGATGAAGGATGTCAGATGAAGGAAATATTGGGGATTAAGGATGCTGGACTAAATAAATAGTGTGCATTAAAGATACTGCATGAAATAATTGTGTGGATTAAGGATAGCAGACTAAGAAAATAGCCTGAATTAAGGAGAGAAGATTGAGAAAGTGTTGATTAAGGACAGTGGATTAAGGACATTCCTTGGATGAAGGTCATTAACTTAAAGCAAAAACAAATAACATCTCTTACACGCAATGTATGTTTTTAATGCCATCAGTTAGTACGTGATTGAAACAGTTATATTACTGTGCTCACATATGGAGCAGTGCACCTAATAGATGTAGTTTGCCACCTGTCTAGCCATTGTGGTTAATCCTTGCTAATCATTATCTTCTTATAAATAATAACACCCAAATGTGATTATAATCATAATCTAATCCAAATCATACAAAAAAAAATAATCATAATAAAAAAACAGCAAAACTAAAGTCATCACAATTTAATCACAATCAAAAACTATTCCAGACCATAATGAAAATAAAATTATATATATATATATATATATATATATATATATATATATATATATATATATATATATATATATATATATATATATATATATATATTTTTTTTTTTTTTTTTTTTTTTTTTTCAATCATGCCCAAGTCTGATAAAGAAGCGCTGCGGGTGTTTACTGCCAAGAAAATAAATAAAGAAAAAAATAACAAAAGACTGAGATAAAATTGAGACAAAAAAATTATTAGATAAATAAAAAAAGCTAGAAAAATATAAACCACAGAGAAGCTGAGATAAAAAATCACAGCGTGAACAAATCATGGCAATATCATCACCATCATCATCATCATTATCCACACAACGCACATTATCACAAACGCCATGTCTTAGAAACCAGTTTACAAGTTTACCGGAAAAGTTTACAAGAACAAAGCTCCAGGAATGTGGAATCCGAAGCTTAACTTCGCCTAGCCACACACGAGACAGACATCCATCTCACGCCTCCGCCTCGCAACTGTATATTGAGGGACACTTGCACCTCTCATTCCCTCTTTGTGCTGCCCAGTAAAGCCAAGCTGCCCGGTGATTTATTCTTTCACTGCTGTGGACATCCTTTGTTGACATTCAGACAAGTTGAGAGAAGATCGACGAGAAGACAGTGAGTGAGATGGAGGGAAGGATTTGCGGTAGAACTACAAAGACGGGAGTCACATACGAAGATGCAAGGGACAGAAACAACTGGAGGAGTACATGGGAAGGGAAAGAGGTGGAGTTAGAGGGAGGGAGGGAAGGTGAAGATGGAGGAAGGGAAGGAAGTAAAGGTGGAGGGAGGGAAGGAGGTGGAGGTGGAGGGAGGAAAGGTGGAACAAATTTTGTTTGATTTGATTTTCCTTCAGGACAATTTCATCTTAGTATGTCTTATGGTGTTTGGCGGTGCTTGTGTTTTCTTTACATTTTCGGCAGAGGCAGGCCCGTGGTAGTGAGGCGCTCAGACTAGGACAGTGCACGTGCTACCACCGCAATTACCTTAAAGCTTCCTAGTTCCCAGATCCCTCCTCCTATTCCTTCTAATCCTCCTAATCGTAATTCCTTTTCCTCTTATTTCTTCTAATTCTCCTAATCGTACTACTACTATTACTACTACTACTACTACTACTACTACTACTACTACTACTACTACTACTACTACTACTACTACTACTGCTGCTGCTGCTGCTTCCCGTCTCCCATATCAAAGTTCCTTACCCTCCCCCAGCCAGCGATGACACGCGGAAAAGGGGACAACCATATTTATTGCACACACGTCGCTACTCAGGAAGTCAGCCATTTGTACCGATATTTTATTGGCAACTTACTCGCGGCTCGGGGGTCTTGAATGCGCCCACTGTGGCGTCACACTAGTAAGGGCCGTTTTCTGAAACACCGCACCTCCACTACTTTACAAAGGCTCTACTTGAAGGTTTCAAGGGCGCTTTTACGATTCCTATGATTGATTAACAAGATTTTTGCTTTATTAATAGGAGAAACAGTCTTGCAAACCCGGTTAGTCATCTCTGTGGGCTTGAAAAATAATCTTTTTAAAGTTACACGGGTTTTAAAAGGGTGGATTTATGTCTCTAGTGACAGATGAACAAGATTTATATATTATATATTACCGAAAGGAGAAGCAGTCTTGAGAACGCGGGTAATAACTTCTGTGGCTTTCCAAATAGTTGTGGCGAGAGACCAAATGTTTTCTGAGTCCACTACTTTGAAAAGGCTCTAATTGAAGCCACACATAATTTAAAGGGTGCTTTTTTAAGGTTCTAATGACAGATGAACAAGATTTCTACTTTATGAAAAAGGTGAACAGTCTTGAGAACCCGGGCTAATCATCTTTGTGGCCTTTGAAAATAGCAGTGGTGAGAGAGCAAAGCGTTTGAGAATACGAGTTTAATTTCATAAGGGGGTCACAGTCCTCGAATACCGACAGGCTAAAGGTGCGCCTCGCCGTCAGGGTGATGGCGTACATTCAGTATGCTGTTTGACACGAGCCACTGGAGGGAGCAGTGCTGGAAAGCTACATTCAGTTCACGGTAAGCCGAGGAGTCACACGCGATGCCCCAGAGACGAGAAATACTAGTCTGTGGTGGTGGTGGTGGTGTAGAGAAGTAATAGTAGTAGTAGTAGTAGTAGTAGTAGTAGTAGTAGTAGTAGTAGTAGTAGCATTAGAAGTAGTAGTTTTGATAATGGTAATAACAGTAGTACAAATAGTGGTAACCACAACAGTTGCCATCACAAACCCATCAGCTTTATTGTTCCAAAATTACTCATATAAATCGTGTCTTTATCAATACACACAGATCAAGTCAACAGGACAGATACACAAAGGGGAGAGAAGTCTTGCATTGTTTCTCTGTTGTGTCTCTTCATTATCGTCTTTGGCTGCAACCTTCCCTGCCACGCAAGGAATCAGCTGCCGTCACCTGCACTCTGCCGCGAAGCTTTGCCTGATTATTCCTTAAAGGGGACGATCGACCTGTGCGACCGTCAGTATGCGAATTGTGCCTCGACCACCACCGCCACTGCCACCGCTGCCGCCGCCGCCGCCTCTTTGCAATGCGGCGTACGGGAACATTACTGCACCAAAAGCTTGCACAAGGTCAAGAGGTCAGGAGAGGTATTCCTCTTGTCGTTGTTGTTGTTGTTCTTCCTTCTCCTCCTCGTATAGCTTGTTATTGCTGCAGTATAACTCAGTTTTCAAAAGGTGATTCATTCAGTCCTATTCTTGATATCCAATATTAACCTCCACCACAACCTATTAAATTAAAACAAATCAAGATAAGGCGCCTCAACATTTAAGAATTGTTTAGGCAGTCAGTAGAAACACTCTCGAAATCTATCAATAACCAGTACACTTTGTTAAAAGGAGTTGAAATAAGATGCCGAAACATTTAAGAATCCTGATTTGTTTGGCCATTCATTGAAAACACTTGAAATTTTCTAGTAACGTTCACTACAGTTAAATATTGTCGAGGTCCTGTAACATTAGGAATCTCGAGTTTTTTTTTTCTTTTTAAGAAGGGGACTGGCCTAGGGCGACGAAAGGAAGAAAAAGGGCTCTTTAAAGTCCCAGTCCCTCATGAAAAGCCCATAGTGACTATCCAAAATAGCAAAAGTGTGAATACTCTATAAATCTACAGGCAACATCAGCTAGAGTCTGTTAAAAATGGTTAATAGAAGATGACGAAAGATCCAAAAATAGACCTGAACTATTTAGGCAGTCAGTCAGTGTGTGTTATCGACGCAGAAGAAAAAGAAAGGAAAAAAGACCATTAATCAAGGGAACTTTTTCTGAGTCTAGCGAGCGCGGCACTGGTCTGGGACATTATCCTAAAATATTAAACAGGCGTCAGAAAGCTGCAGGTGGGGTGTGACTGATGACCAACTACGTGACGGGTCAAAAAAAAACAAAAAAAACCGCTGATTGGCCATTATAATACAACTTCCTTTTCCGTTTTCTTTTTCCTTTTTTTTTTTATCATTTTGATTATATTTTTGCGTTCCTAAGTGTGTGTGTGTGTGTGTGTGTGTGTGTGTGTGTGTGTGTGTGTGTGTGTG